>NW_018164567.1:599540-599920 GCF_001263595.1 Phalaenopsis equestris
ATTCTCGATCATCCAATAGAGACATCTTACACTGTAAAAATGAAGGAGTAGGAAAGGCATAGATATACATGTTTGTGATTAAATTTTTAGTTGTTTTATATTTTGAATGTTGTGGCGGGGGATTTTTTTTTTTTTTATTTTTTTTTTTTTTTTTTTTTTTTTTTGTTATCATCATTTTTTTGTTTTTGCATCTACAAGAGAACGACATTGAGATGCTTCCTCTAAAGTAGAGTAAAAAGAGTAACAGGCACAAAATATCCTTTGACTAGTTTTTTGAAGATTGATATTTGGGAGGGTGTACTGAATCATTGGCATGTTAAGACAGTTTATATGAGTTTTTTTTTTTTTTTTTTTTGTTTGTGAATTTCCTTTTTTTTTTT
>NW_018164567.1:599991-629086 GCF_001263595.1 Phalaenopsis equestris
TCCAACAGATCTAGAGAAAGAAGCAGGTCCATGCTACTTTCTCGCTGCCTGGCGGAAAATCCTGAGTTCTTTTAAACTTATTATGTTGCTTAATAAGTCCTCCTGTGAATACCCTTAATGCTCAGTGAGCACAGATGTCTCAATTAGTCCAAAGAATAGGGTAATTATCACTTGTGATTCAATTTAAGAATTATGTGGGTGAAGACCCTTAAAGAGACAAGTTAATGTTGTTGGAATACTTAGCCAAATTTTAACCCTAATTGGGCTTGTAGTGTTTGAAAGATGTTTTAATTTTCAATGATATTTACTTTTTTAATCCTCATTTAAATGAAACTTGATTTAGCCGAAGTCACTACTAAGCCCTTAAGACCTAGGTGAGTGTCTTAGTTAGTTTTGAAAAGATTAAGCTTTTTTTATCCTACCTCATTCATGGGTTAATTAATACATTAGAGGAGAAAATATGATTTTTCAAAATTTAATTTATTTATATAATTATTTTTATGTAAAAATAGGATTTTTCAAAGAAAATTCCTAACTTGACCAAGATAAATCCTAATTCCTTGAAATATTTACTGGAGGTTGGCTTAGACTAGAGAAGCATTTAGACCAACTTTCATGATTTTTTGAATTTTATCTGAATTTTAAGAATTATTGTAAGTTCTGGGGTATTTATTAAATATAAAATATTTTAAATGGGGAAAATTAAGTTTTGTATTTTTGAAAAGTCTCCCTGAGGTCAGGTCAGAGAACTCAGAGAAGAGGATTTTATATTTTTTTGGATTTTATTTGATTTATTGGAATTATTTTTAGTGAAAACTCATTTTTAGCCTTTAAAAATTATTTTTAAATTTTAAAATTCAGTTTATTTATTTAGAAAATCAAGAAAAATATTCTAATTGTTCCTAAGTGATTAAGAAGCAATTTAGAACATGTTCACGAGTTTTATTATTTTTGTGATTTTTATGAATTTTTAATTATTTTAAATACTTAAAAATAGGCTAAAAATGAAGTTTTTATTTTAAATATCATTTTATTTTTATAAAATACCCCTGATCATAGAGAACTCAAAAAATAAGTTTTTATAAATTTTTTACTTATATTTTGATTTTTTTTTTAAAAATCATTTAAGTGCCAAAAAAGATATTTAACTTTAAAAATCAATTTAGACCATCATTTACTCAAAATGCTTTGAAATTTTTATGGGGAGTTCTTTGGATCTTAAAAAATAATGGAGATAAAAAATCAAGTCATTTTGATGTTTATGTTTTCCAAAATTAATTATCTTAGTTATTTAATGTTTATGAAAATTATGTTCATTTTAATGACTTGACTCATGAAAAATTTTTCGAAAGGTTCCTTAATTATCATAAACCTTCAAAAAATTTCTTGGAATTTTCTAATCAACATGCTAATTTCCATGATTAATTTAAGCAAATAATGTGCATAAACTTGAAAAAAATAGATCTCTGTCTAGAGACTTTTTATGACTTTGGAAAAATCAAAGGATGTTTCTCTTGACAGAGGATATAACATGTTAAAATTTCAAGCCATGGTGAAGTGTCAATATGCATGGAGAATCAAAACATTCAAATCAGTATTTAATTAATTAAAAATAAAATATTCATCAAATGGACTTCAAATTATTCCACATTGTTCTCCTCTGTTTACTGAGCAAGAGGATATTTTTATTTTATTTTTGTGATTTTTCTACACCAAGATATAAATTTTTGAAGTTAAAGGTATTTAAATAAATAACAAAAATCCCTATTTATCTATTTAAATAGTGTGGCGCCATGTAGATCCTAGGCAGCTCCGAACTCCATGCGACGCGCTCCCATTCGACACTGCCATCTACCTCATCGTTGACTCAGCCCGTGGTTTATGTTCCGAAGCGCTATCCGACTTGATCTCCTCCGTTCATCCGATACACGCGCGATCGGACGGCTCCCAGTCATCTTCCCCGAAAGAGTGATCCCGTGACCATCCACACTAAAACCCTAAGATCTCAGCCTAGACTCAACCAAATCATTTTGGGTTTGATTTTATCGACTCGTCTAAGTGAGACGAAGATATCCATACGGTAATCATGCAATTAAATTAAGCTTAATCAAATGGAGAGTCAAAATAGGCTCGAGAGAAGGAGAAGTTTTATACCTTTGCTCTGAGAAGTGAAGCTTCAATCAGAGGGTCTTGTAACATTCGTTGGGGTCCAAGGAGGCTAGGGATTAAGCCTCTTGTTGTGATGTAAGACCTAGGTATGAATTCGACCAAGCTCGATTTCAGATGTTGGCCTAGAGCTATGGTGGAGGCTATTTCAGAGGGTTATTTGATGGGGTTTTGTCTTCTCTTGCTGTTGTGAAGGTTTGGGCACAAGAAATTGAACTTTGGTGGAGTTTTCAGAGATGTCCTGTTTCTGCCCTAATTTTCAAGCTCAAAATTAGGGTTACACAGGGGGAATCAAGGCAGTGGAGTGATTGGAATGGGTTGTGGAGGTCTCAAGGAAGCTCTGTGAGTGATTTGGGAAGTTCTCTCTGAGAAAATTTTATTACACCTCCCATGGCCGGGGAGGTGAGTTTTTATAAAAAATGGCCATGGGGTGGCTCTCTAGGCACAAGTTTGGGTGCATTGTGGTGCTTAGGTGGAGGGCAGAGGAGCTCTTCAATTTGATTTGGATGAGCTGGCCTCTAGGTTTGATTTGGGTGAGGTACCATGGGGGTGGCTCTCGATTTTGAGCTTTTCTGGCCACTAAGCTGGTCGGCCGGCTAGAGGGAGGTGGGTAGGAGCACAGTGAAATATGTCTCAGTAATTTAATGGATTGAGGTTTAATTTTGGCAAAAAAATCCTAAGCTTAAGAAAAAATGGAATGAAATCCCTTAATTTTGGGGACCTTTGATCCATGGCTTAGTTTAGGTGGTTAGATGGGTTTTGGCTCAGTCTTAGGGTTTAACCAATGGCTAAGGTTGAGTGAATTTAGTGACTTTAGGGTAGTTAGGCCATCTTTAATGCATAGGTTCAATGTGGGCTCAAGTGATCAAAGTTTGGGTTTGGGCTAGGTTAGCCATGTAAAATGACCGAATTGATTGATCAACATTGTGTAGCTGATTGTTATGAAGATTTTTGGTGAAGGGTTGAAGTTATTTTGAGTTCAATTGGTAGGTCAATTTGAGGGATTTTTGAAATTTGGCCAATTTGGGCATGTTGGGCTAGACATGGGTCTAGGTTGGGCTAGCATTGGGCTAAGTCCAAATTGAATGGTCCACATGCTCAAGGGAGGTGTTTTGAAGATTTTTCATGAAGGGATGGAGTGAAAATTTTGGGGCTAAGAGCCTCAATTTGGTGAAATTTTAAGACATGGTCAATTTGGGGCAAATTTGGGGCTTTTGGACATAGGTTGAAATCAAATGAAATTGTGGTCCTACCAAGGCCAATTGAAGGTCAAATTTGATGTGTAGGAATGTTATTAAGATTTTTCAACACAAATTGTGGCCAATTGAGTGGGCTATGGGTTCAATTTGGTGGAACCAAGTCATGGGGCCAAAATTGGGTTTTTGATCTAAATCAAAATTGGGTTCAAATCATGGATCAATTGGGCTTGGATTTGGTCTTCATTGGTTATATGAAGAGTGAATTTGAGTTTAGAATTGAAATTGGGGAAATTGAGACCAATTGGATAGACATTTGAGGTGATTTGGAGAAAATATGGGTCTTTAAAGGGCAATTTGGGGATTTTGATCAAGGATGGTTAAACTGGCCAAATTGGGTCATGTGATAGTTGAGGTTGTATCTCTTTGTTAAATCTCCTTGATAAAGGTTCGGCTGATGCCTCTTCTAGATTCTCATTAATTGGATCATCATCAACTATAAGTGGCTCATCTACATGTATACTTATGTCATCATTTCCGTGCACTATAGTTGGATGAGCTACGCCTAAATCAATATATTTTTTACTATATACTTTGACTCAAATGATTTATCAAAATATACAATGTTATGGTATTCAAATAAAATTACATCTCTGCTTCTGTTAACCTTCTTATCAATCGGATCCCAAAATCTATACCTAAATTTGTCGAGATTGTACCCAATAAAGATGCATTGTTTTGTTTTACTATCAAGTTTAGACCTCTTGTATCTAGAAATATGCACAAATTCTCTGCATCGTGCCCATATGAAACATATTTTCTTATTTTGTGGTATGTTTTGATTTAAAGGAACTGAAGGTGCAAGATTTATTAAGTCAACCACCAATCTCATAGCCTCTTCCCAAAATAATTTGATATTTTGAATGACATAGAATGCAAAAAATCCTATAATTAATTATACGATTCATCCACTTAGCAACTCCATTGTGCTAATGAGTTTTTGGCTTTCTTCTTATGTTGATTTCATGAGTTGTGCAGTACTCCTCAAATGTAACTTGTACTAACCACCATTGTCTGAATGAACACACCCTAATTTTTTATAGTTTCTCTCTTGACTAACATGTAAAAAGTCTTGAAGAAGCCAAAATCTCTGACTTTAAATTTCAATGGCAAGCTGATACTTTTTTGGAATGATTATCAATGAATGTAATATAATAATGAGCACCACTAAGAATATTAGTATCAATAGAATAAGTATCAGTATGCACACGGTCCAACACATTAACTATTTTAAATGGATGGATAGTTTTAAAAGCTAGTTTATGTTGTCCGTCACCTAAACAATGAACACATACCTCCAATTGTATAGAATTTTGGTTTGAAATAAATTGTCACTAGAAATGCTTCATCGTACCATTCTGATTCATGTGAGTCACAAATTTCATAGTTGAGTGGATGAATCATTAATTGCATTCACTTCTCCCCTGTAAGACTGATCCTCCATTAAATAAAGAAAATTATGCTTCTTTCCTCTAGAAACCACTAAAGACCTATTAGCGAGCTTTCATTTACCTTCACCAAAGTGGTTATGATATCCTTCATCATCGAGTATGCCAGTGAAATTCAAATTCAAGTGATTCTTTGGAACATGCCTCATATTCCTTAGACACAATCAGCTTCTAGCGAGAATAATCATATAGGCATAACCCATGCTCATGATTTTATATTTTGCATTGTTTCTTATTTTCACATGACAAAACTTGCCCTTATTGTAGATAGAAAATACATCAGGACAAGAAGTAACATGATATGAAGCACCAAAATTAACTGTCCAATGAGAATCTTGGCATGTGAGATTAATACTACTGCCATAAAAAAGAATAGTAAATTCCCCATCTGCGGTGGTTATTATATTATCGTTATTTTTCTTTATTTTATATTTTTTTTATGCTTTTATTCTTCTATTAACAATCTATATTGAGCTTGCTTATGCCCTGGTTTATCATAATGAGAACATCTGGAGTCATTCCTTAGCTAGGATTTTCTTCATGATCTTGTCATAGCTTTCAAGACTTTTATGATTTTTGCTCTTGCTTCTACCCCATTTCTCTAAAACTAACACCTAACTCTCTGTTGTTATGCCTCGCTCATTTTTTTTTCATTCAACATACTCTCTTTCACCATCTTCAAGGAAAAAATTTCATTTGTAGCAAATTCATAAGAGACATAACAAGGGTCTCCTAACAGTTCGATAAGGAACTACCCAAACACATTGCAGTGATCTCATAATCTAACTTCATATGCAATGTTGTTAATTGATTCAATATCCATTGAAAAACATTCAAGTGATTGGAAACTACAGTCTCATTAGTGTAGCTGAGATGTATCAATTTTCTAAAAAGAAAGGCATTATGCAGTGCTTTTTTTTTGTACAACTCCCTTAGAGTTTTCCCAAACTTGCTAGCATTTATCACGTTAGCAACATGTTGATCAACACCGTTGTCTATCTATTGTCGAATTTTGCCAACAATTTTTTATTCAACTTAGTACAATTCTTATCAGACATCTCTGTTAGTTTGGTCTTATCACCCATATGTCCATCTTCTAGGTCCAAATAAGAAAATAAGTTCTCTATATGTGATTTTCAAATCCATCAATTGGTTTTCATAAGCTTAATCATCTTATTGTTGTTATTAGTGAACCGCTTCATCTGGCTAGTACAAGATAATCCACAGAGGAATCAGGCTCTGATACCACTTATTTAAAAAAAACAAGCCAAAAAATATAATACACCACAAGCACGCATATAACAATATTGATGAAACAAATGACAAGAATAAGCAACACTAAATTTTATTGTGCAAAACCTCTTAAATAGAGTAAAAATCACAAGACCTGTAGGTCACTTAAATACCACAATTAACAAACTTAATGAGTACAAAAAGTTCTTTTCTAAAATACTAATGGAGGAAATCGATAATCACTAAATATGTTGTTTACATCAACTTCAGCAAACATAAGGGTTTGGTAATCTCACCGAATTCAAAAGAAATGAAATCTTCTTATTCTGGATTCCATTCATGTTATTGCCATATGATTCTTCAATTCACTGCCCTCTATGTTACGAGTTTCTTCAACTTTTCCAACAAGAAGAAAGGAAAAAAGGATCGTTGGTTGTAATAGCATTTCGAAGGCTCGACTGCATATGCATCTTCTGTTCTTCAAACACCTTCAATCTTATTGGATTGCTCTGTTTCTGTTTTGTTCTTAATAGCTTGAAGGCAACTACCATTCTTTGACGTGGGTGAGACCCACAATAGTTTTTTATGCAATTTTCGTCTTGCTCATTTGGTCTATTGACAATATTTATTTGGTGTCATAATTAAATGCTTGTTTATACTGTAAATTTTCTTTTTGGACATTTTGTCATAGTGAAGAAGAAAATTGGTATTTAAGATATTTTGCAAGTCTATTTGAATTGTATTTTTTTTTTAATTGAAGTTCCCTTTCTTGAACACACTTGCCTTAGTTTTACTTGAAAATATAATGTTTTACTTTTGACATTAGTCATTATGAATGTTTTCTTAGGTCTGATCAAATGTTATAAATCAAATTTAAAGTAAAATTTCACTGCCTATTCTTAGTATCTATAAATTATAGATAAAAAACTTTAAGGTACAAATGTAACAATAAAGAAAATATCAGAAATCTAATTTTCCATATTTATTATAAACTTAAGATTCATGCTCATATTAATTTGTTTCCTCACTTTATTCCACACAATTATCTATTATTCAAGGAGAGGAACTATCAAGACTACAACCAATCTCCCATTGTTTAATAGTCACACATTTTTCCCATTCACTCATTGGAGTAATTGCTCCGATTGACATGCCATTTAATTAATATCTTTATATTTAAGTCAATCAATAATCACCTTGATAGACGATCGGCCTAATAAAAAAATTTTATATTAAATTGACAATATAGTTTATAATTACAACTAGTGAAAACCATTCTGACTAAGTTAGGGCCTGCAAATTTCATATTTATATTACATATAAGAAATCATATATCTATTTCATTAAGATATTTGCAATTTCACTAGAAAATTAAATGATATTTTCTTACTCATTAAATCTATGAAAATAAAATCATAAAATTCATTGAATTTTAGATGTTAGTGAAAATTTTCTTAATAGATTAATTTATTTTGTGAGTAATAAACCCTAATTAACTAGAAGAGCGAAAAGAATTCTTATTAATTATTTTGTATTTTTTAATGATTTTATAACCATGATTAACATAGTTTTGGACAGAGCAATTTAGTTATAGTTATAATGATCTTATTTCATTCATCCTTGTACAATGCCAACTTATATAATGGATTATATTTGTTTGAGCTAGATGCTACTGAATTGTGTCACTTGGGCCTTGTATGGCCCGTCTATCCCTCCTACTCATCAACGGGCTTACTAAGCTTCTTTTAAACATGTGATAAAATTGCATGTAGACCACTCCATTTTACGGCCCATGCATTAAAAAAGGCTTGCTTCAATAAAATTTGTTAAATGTTCCAAATGTGTAAAGTTATTTATAAAAATAAATTGATTTTATTAAAGTCATATGTATTACAAGTCTAGATTCACTCTTGCTATCTTCTCTTGATTGATTAGTATGGTGAAAATAGTTAAAACATGACATATTTATTCATTCTTCTTAAATGAAAATCATGTTTTTTCAAGATCCTAACATTATAAGTTAAAATCTAATTGTGTAGGTAGAATGGAAGATTTATTTGATATAAGAAGAATTTAAATAGTGATGAGAAGATTATTGTGATTTACTATGCTACCAAGATTTTTAATGAATATGAAAGATTAATAGTTTCAAAACATTTCATTAGATGGAAACATTACCTAGTTATAAGCCATTTAAGTGACATGTTATAGTGAACATATAGTGTCTTCAACATATGGTTATTTTAAATGCCATATAGATGGTAAGTGGTGCAAAATATAGATATGCGATGAAGTGGTACCTAAAAGCAGATCACAAGTATGAAAACTTATAGGGTGACTTTCACTTCCTCTATTTTAATGGATCATAAAATTCAAGAGGATTTGTAAATGTTTGTCCTTTAATAGAAAGCATAATTCTCCGTATAGTAGAATCCCAAGCAACCTTACAAAATGTTAATTGAATATAATTTGTTAGTATTTAATGTTTAAATTTCTTATTAATTATAAATTTTGTGGATAATTTTTTTTTTTAATGATAAGATCTAATTTGTTATTATCATATTTTTTTTCATATAATCATCTTGCCTTATTAAGTGGAGAGGACATACCATGTAAAAAACTATTAAGAAATTATTAACGGACATAGAAGTATGCATAATGTTAAATAAGAACGACATGCCTAACATCTCAAAGTACACACTCCTATGGCTCAATATAGGCACAATTGCCATGGATCTCATAATAAGGAAAATCTCTTCCCCATATTGGGATAATTAGGGTATAGAAGTATTCCAAAGGTAAATGATATAAGAGTTTATGATTTTTAATTTCATATATTACTATTTCAATAAATATGCTATTTTAAGAAAAAAAAACATATACTTAACTATATGCAACTTTGGATTCTACAATCCTTTGATCTAAGCTAGAGGAGTGATGAGAACAGCTTGAAGAGAAAAAGTAAGACAACGAATAAATATAAGAAATTATGCAATCAACTTCTTGCCTTTGATATAATTTTTTTACAAAATAGTTGTTTTGATGATTGCGACCCTAAGACTTAGAGTAATTATCATAATTTATTTAGTACTTTATCTTAAGGAATCACAAATGTTTATTCAAGTAAATATTAAAGGATGAGCTCTATTTTTTTTTTAAATGACAAAAAGAATAAATATGCTTTCAAAGAAAATGAGTCATCTTCACTTGATTTAATGATAGTAGAAAATAATATTAAATTTCTTATTTCATTTATTTTTTATGCTGCATAAATTATTCAAAAACTTTATTAAATTTTACAATGAATTTTTTCGCTCTATAATGTATCAATTATAATAGCTTATGTTATTAAAAAAATATTTTAATTTATCAATAAAATATTATCTTCCATTTAATTTTAAAACTTCTATAAGTTCTCTTGTGAAATGCTCACTTAAGCTGGTCTTTAATCATGAAAAATGTATTTGAAAGTGATTGAGATGTCATTCATTATTGCATAGGGTTTTGAACACTATTAGAGAGTACATTGAAAAAAGTTTTGAGTAATTGATATCTAAAATTTCCTTCAAAGTTGCCCCATTCATGGTAACATCATTGCTATTAGCATGGGTAGAGTAGCAACACTCAAACAAAAGATTTTAACATTATAAATTTGCTTGATATAGCTACCATAAATCATACATAAACAACAAATAAATTAAAGGCTGCCCTTCGGAAGCTCATAAATGATAACTTCTAGATCTTCTTTTTCTCATGACTTTTTTACAAAAAGACAATATTTTTTCCTAAACCTCTCAATAAATGGGGCAAGCCCAACCCTTTTATATATGGAAGACAAGCTGTAATGAATATTTAAGTGCCCTCTAATTACCTTAGTGGGAGAGGTACATAATTATGGCAAAAATAATGAAAACTAAGTGTGTGTATATATATATATCATTAATGTTATGTGTAGTTATATTATGTTGAAGTACAAAATACAGTGAACCATTTAAGAAACATAACGCATGACCAATTAATCATAAAACTAACACATATGATGATCTACCTTTCGATGAGGTTTATATTATATCATGGTGGCAAAAAGTTTATTAATTGTTATTATAATTGGGATTAGGCATATATTACTTTTAATTACCAAAGCCAACTACATTGTTACCAATGGAAAAGTAAAGCAAATGAAGAGGTAAGTTAATTAATTCTGCAATTGTATTTTAACTTTTTTTTCTTAAATTTCTAAATTCAAATCCCTCATATGTTCATGGGAGATCTAAATATTTTAATAGTTAAATTAGTAAATTAAAAACACATATAACTATATAGATTAAGGAGGTAATATAAATATGATTTGATTTCTAATAAAAAAAAAGTGAATATATATCTGCCACAAAAATGTATATTTTAGAAACTTATCAATCAATTAATTTAACTTCAAAAGTACGACACCATACAAGTGAAAGTAGTTGATTAGCTATTAATATTTTTATTTTAGACACAATCAACTGTACAAGCTAAAGACACTTAAACAACTAAACACTAAATTCTAAGTATTGTGATCTCAAGAAGAAATTTATATGATTAAGTTCATTAAACTATCAAGCACAAAGTTTATATGCTACACAACATTATAAACCACAAAACAATAAACCTATTAAGTTACCATGATAGCATTCATGAATGTAAAAGGCTTAGGTAGGCATGTAAGAAATAAGTTTAAATTAAAGAGAAATAAAATGCAATTATACTTAGATTTTTGAAAACTCATTCAAAGTTGATCCTTACATATTCCCCTCACAAATTAGTATTTCACTATCATATTTAATGTCACAAACCCAAGTCATTTATTCCCTTGAGTGGGTGTTGAAGCATTTACTAAATCATTCTCTAGAGACAAAAACAATCATTTCTTATTTAATAGTAAATGCACATAAAAGTAGGGCATCATCACACAGCTCCATTGGCTCTAACAAATTCGACACACCATATTTATGTAAATAAAATTACCAAATCAAAATGTTTGAACAACTTAGAAGCAACATATTATTATCACCTACAGATAAATGTTGCAACCTCTAATATGTAAGATTAACAATCTACAAATGAAAATTATCTTATAATAATCATATAGATTGAAAAAAGGATGTTAGCAATATCATGCTTCTCATCTTCATTCACACAAACTCAATATAAATCAGAAAAAGAAGCTTCTATTTTCTTTATACATTAGCCCTTTGGATTGGAAAATGAAGCGGTGCTTATAAACCATATATAATTAATTCACCTATCAATGGATATACTTAAATCTTAAAAAGGTCATATGTAAAATATGTTGAAATTCATTTAAAAATTTTTTGAGGTTATATATTAATTTCCAAACATATGTAATATTCTAAATGTAGAACTTTGACTAAAAGTTGTCGTGGAATCTATAATAGGATTTATTATAAAGAATACTAATTACTAGTTTTTAATATTCAAGGCATATTAGACATATGTGCAACCAATAAATCATGTGCTTTATTCAGTTGAGTTTAAAAATAGATTGAAAATAGTTTAAACTAATTTTTTCAAAATGTTTTTCAATTAAGATAAGCAAATTTATTTAAATTAATTATCATCTACTTAAAATAATTATTTTCTCATGTTTTAATTATTGTGTTCACTCTCATTTCTTGTTTGCCGACTTAAGTCAAATTATTTACATCGAAATGATACAATGACTTGCACATTAAGTTATAACTTGGTGTTTTTAATCTTTTATGGAGTCCTTTTGATTTCAATAGTTGATATAATCTTCAAAAGAACCCATCTCCAAGCATGCTTAATAAAAATGATCTTCATCTTGATGGTTTTATTTAAATGAGGAACATAAAATAAAATAGTTAACAAATTTTTTATTGAGTCCTCATGATAGTTGATTTTATCTAAAAATTAATAAGGATCATATGAATCTTATCAACTCATGGAATTAACAACTTTCGTTAAGAGGAATTTATAAACAAGGAACTTTTAATGTTTTCAACTTGTTGAGATTTGATGATTACTATTTGGATGTATGTTGATGCAATAAGGATTCCCTGAGTTATTATGTTTCTTACTAATTCTATAACAACACTTTATCATTTCTTTCAAATGCAATGATTTCTTTGATAATAGTATGATTGTGGTTAATTGTGGGAGGATCCATATGGAGAAATTGGCAAATTGTTGTACAATGTGTAGGGTGATGATGGAGTCTTTAGCTTTCTAAATATCTACTATTGGAGCTAGTGCTTAAGTGATTATAAATGCAATTGAGATAGATGGCAAAAAAAATTTTAAGGAATTCTCGGAAGAAAAAAATGTTTGGGTATTGGATCTATTGTAGAATTGCCTGATCATAAGAAGTAGGATTTATATTATTTTAAGATGAAGAGTTGAGTGGGAATCTCAATTGAGAAGAGGTTAAGAGGTGGATGGCATTGGGGGTGACTTGGTTTGGGTTTTTCCTAGGGATTTAAGAAAGGGGAGGCTATTATGGACTAATTTTTCTTTAGGAACGTAAGGCATAAGAGAGGTATCATGGGCAATAGTGGAGTTCGACACACACACATAAAGACACATGTACTCGTGTGTGTTTACATGGAATTTCATGTGCAAGTGCATGCACACATGAACAAATGTGCACACACAATGAGAGAGAGAAAAAAAACAATTAAAAATACACTAAAATAACTGTAAGGACTCATCAAACCTTTCAACAAAGGTAATCACCACCTTAATGTGCAAAGTAAGAACAAGAACTTTTTCTTTTGTTTAATATAATTCACTAAAGTAAAAAAGCAGCTTGTATATATAGAACTACAAAAGAGAAATAAAACATGTAATAAAACTAATATTAGGCATTATATTAGCCATATATATTGTTAACCACTATAATTAAAAGAAGCATGAATTCTCTTGATTAGAATCCTCATAATCTTGCAAGGAGGAGCCGCTCATTTTCACTAGGAATATTGAGATGAGAACCTTATTACAACACATGCCATATTCTTATGCAATAGAAACTTTGTCAGAGCATATGACAGGATATAATTATTGGATTATTAGCACATGTAGAGATCCATGATGGAGGGGTTGGCCAAGAACTATCAAATTCCTTGTTCTTTAAACTTTATAGCAGGTCCTAAGGGATGAAGATGATGGTCATGATATTGATCTTCATGCTTGGTCCAAGGCTCTTGTTTGGGATCAAGCCAACACCTTACATCTATGTTAAGGATGTGATGCATCAATTTGTATGGATGAAAATCAAATATGCATTTCTTTTATGTTTGTCCCCAAAAATAGATTTCATGGAGAATTTTTACAATGTAACATCTATGACTAAATATATTCACCTATTCAATAGCTTTTTATTCCTCATTAGTGCTGTCAAATATAGGCCAAGTATGCCTTCCACCACCTAAACCTTCAATCTTTTTCAACAAAAAAACAAAATTCATCATACAAAGAAATGACAATACTAACTATACCACCATTCCAAGCCATCCCATGACCCATACTTCATTCAAAAAATAGGAAAAGGCAAGATAAGCAAATTCCCAACAATTATGAAAAGCATTGCATAAAAATAGACGTCCTTTAACCTTATCTCTTGGACTTTTAGCTTGCATGGGCGCATGTGCCTGTAGATGTACTTTACATGTTTTGCTCCTAAGCACAACCCTAACCCCTCAATTTAATGGCCACCCCATACATGTGTAAACTAACTTTCTTCTCTCCTTAATCTAATTCCAACATATATTATCTAAATGATTGCTCATGACAATGTATGAGCAGAGATCAACATACATAATTCAGTCAAAAGGTGTTGGGTTCGATTAAGGTTAATAATTAAAATTTCATATATATAATTAATATTTTAATTATTTCTATGATGAATAATCAGTCAAGATTTATGTCAGATTATCTCAAAATAAATCAAAAGGTTTTGAGATTTTGGCTTTAATTTTGTTTGAGCAAACTAGGCACTGGACAGATTGTGTAGGTGTCGATCGGTAGAGTGATTTTCTGAAATGTATAAATCATGTTGTCAAAACATTTTTGTGGCATTTACATACAGGCCACTTAATTCATATGTATTTACATATATAAGACGTAAAATTTACGATTTATATTTATTCTGCCCAAAATTTTCGCATCACATTAAAAATATTACTATTTAAACTTTAGAAAAGTGAAATGCACATTTTCATGCATAGGTGAGATGGGATATATCTAGAAATTAGAATTTTGGTGTTAGATATGTAAATAAATAGAATTTGAGTGGTATGAATGTAAATCATTCAATATTTTTATATCACCTCAGAAAATAAGAAAATTTTTGGAGAGAAAATCTCCGTTGCCCTTTATTTTCTGGAAAAACATTACATCAGGACTCCTAACGTAGAGCTACGTTCAGATTTGAATATCCGGTTGCCCACCATCTCTAAGAGCTCTTTTAAGAAGTGCAACTGGTATCAGAGTAGATTATTGTCTGCTAGGTGTGTGGACTCTCTATAGTCTAGTAGGACCCTCGGTGGAACTGATCCGTGATGAGGGCTTCATGTGATTGGGTGAAGGAGAATGTCACGGATAAAAAAGTCCCACATCGGCAAGATATAGGATCGAAAAGCAGTATTTAAGTCCTAGGCTGTCCACTACGCCTAAAAATTCTTTTGGGAGATGATAATATGCTCACATCCACGAGGCCCTATAACTTCTCAATAGTACAGACTGATGTAGACAAGACTTCAAAATTTAATAAAAGGTGTAGGCTCCATCTAAATCATACGAGTAATTATCATACGGAAATAAGAATAAGATTCCAGATCTGTTTGGTTCAGTATTATTAGCAAAATAAGAACACAGGGATTCTATTTAGTACTCCATAATTAGTTAAACTCTTACAAAGAATGTTTGCAGGAGATTGAATCACTGTAAAATAGCCAAGCACTAATTTTTTGGGGAAATTTAAACTATTGCATTGTATCAAAAATTAGTAGTTGTAATTGCAGCTATTTGGACTTCTAACGTAGAGCTACGTTTGAATTGAAATATTCCGCTGTGTTATGAGAATATTCTATCAGTGTTATTTGTAAAAAATAATGTGTTATTCGAGTATTATATGGTGTTACTCGATTATTTTGCGGTGCTATTGGAATATTTCCCTGTATTACTTGATTTGGGGCTGTGCTATTCGACATATTCCCCGTGTTATTTCAATTTCCACTATATTATTGGAATGGCACAGCCCCAAATCAAATAATACGGGGGAATATTCTAATAACACTTTAGCCCCAAATCAAGTAACACGATGAAATATTCCAATAACACCACAAAATAATCGAATACACAATATAATACTCGAATAACACATCATTTCTTACAAATAATACAGATGAAATATTCCCGTAACACAGCCGGATATTCCAATCCGAATTTAGTTCTGCTTTAGGAGAGCAGATGTAATATTTTTCCTTTTAATAGAGATTCAAATTATTGTTAGGTTTTCATATTGCATCCAATTTGGCTAGTGATTGTAGTCACAGTAATTTTGTCATTTTTATCAATAACACTAGACTCATTTTAACTGGATTTTAGAGTAGTAAATTACTGCCAAATAAAAAGGAAAGATAAATATATATATAAAAGTTTGGTTAATTTCTCCAGAGCTTTGAGGCATGCTTCTAAAACTATTTTACTCCCCAATTGATGGTATATGCTCTCTTAGTAAAGAGAGTAGCATTAGAGACCTCAAAATCAATTTAACCAGTTTCAATTTTCCTGTATAACTCATGTCATCAACTGCTTATTAAAAAGATTGCTTAATTAATTGCATAATCTTGGTTATTAAATCATAATTGCTGAGTAAAAATTTGATTATTATAATTACAAGAACTTAATATTCTCCCACTAGGTCAAAATTTTAGTATTATATATTAAGAGATAGATTAATGATTCATATTAATAAGTTCTCTAAAATTGAGTATTTTGTTCCATGTGTCACAATGGTTATATTTTTTGTACATATTACTAAATCAATAACTCCTATATTTATTATTTGTCTATGTAATGATGTTTATCTTATCAATATATGTGTACACATAAATAATCAAACATGAAAACATCACAGGCATATATAGTTTCAATACTTATATTCATTTTTACAATAAAATCAACCAAAATAATTGAAACCTATACGGTCTACATGCAGAATCATCAGAAAACGTCAATCGTACGTCATCAATTCAATTCTCACGTGCTCAATAACAATTGTATTTTTCTTTGACATGTTCTTTTATGGCTAAGTACTTTATGTCAATATGTTTACTTCAAATACTGCTTTTATTATTCTTTGTAAAAAGTACACTACGGGAAATTAAATGCTAAAATCGACGACGAAACCAACAATCTAAACTTACGTTGGTAAAATGTCTTATTTTCTGATGATTCTGCAATGGTTTATATGATGAGCTATTTTAAACGGAATAAAAACATGTCATACAGTCGTTTATCAACAATTATTACCGACACATTATACTGTCAGTTATAAGCTAATAATAATCAACGGTCTTATGTCGTTGTTTATTTACGAACCCGTCATTTGATAGGGTGTTAACTGACGAGGTTTTAAAGAAGCGACGACAAATGTCATCAGTATTAATGTTAATAATCGACGAATTTTAAAATGTTTGTACGCTGATGAAAATAATCTTTTATACCACCGAAATCCCAACGCCCCTGGTCAAGCCCTAATCCTCTCCCTCACGGTCCTCTCATCCCCCTCTCCCGATGACTCCAATGCCCTGGCGACTATAACTATGATGACCCCAGCTCCGATGCTCCAGCTCCAGTGACTCAACTGCTTTGATACTTACCCATCATTTTGCTTTAGTTGTCAATGCTCTTATTGGACATTTACACGAGGATGTACCTTGGTGTATAACTTTTGTCGTTGATATCCTTCTTTTGGATGAGACTAGAGAAAGAGCTTAATTAAGGGGTTGTTTGGTACGAGATTTATGTAGAATTTAAGCTAAATCCTGCCAAACAACAAAGATTGCCTCTAGAAATCCTACAGGATCTTAAATCTCGTTTTTTTCTCTATTTTGTTTTAAATACGTCATTTACCGAATCTCGTAGAAAGCAGGATTTATGGAATTCAGAGAAGTTGAAGCTTGTGGGTAACTTAATGTGTTTGCCATAATCTATTTGAGGTGTTTGGTTCAATTAAGGTTAAATTTATTTTAAATAATTTTGACATAAATCTATTTGAATATTTTTCCCGCTCTAAATTCGTTAAATCCAACTAATAATTTGATTTATTAAATTCAATCTCAATTAAAATTGGGTTTAACTTAACGATTGATACATCTAACTTGTTTTTGGTGTTTGGCTGGATTTTAGTTAAATCTAAATTAAATCTTGTTAAAAAGATCATACCAAACACTCAATTTATGGAGGTCACATTAGAGTCGAAAGGTTTGAGTAGATCTAGAACTGAGTAATTTTTGTAGTAATAGCTCTAGTGGTAGAGTTGTAACTACGAGTGATCAAATCATTAAAAGGTGTGAACATTTTAGATATCTTGGGTCTCCTGTTCAAAATGATGGTGATATAGATGGAGATGCGATCAGTAGATTTCATGTTGGTTGGTTGAAGCAGAGGAATGCATCCAACCTATTATGCAATAGAAAATACTGCATGGACTTGAAGGAAAATTTTATAGAACGGTGGTAATATCGTCAATGTTCTATCGCACAGAATGTTGGCCTTTAAAAGAAAATCATAAAGAAATTTAACTATTTGAGGCTATTTGGTAGCCGCTTTTAAGCATGATTTACGCTAACTTTTGTTAAACAACAAAAAAATGATTACGAAAAATTGAAGTTTAGGTATTAATATTTAGATATATATATCTAAATATTAATTTTGAAGAGTCAACAAAACCAACGAAGTTGGAATTAGAGTAGCAAGACACCTCCAAACTGTCAGCCTATTTATTCATAAACATGTAATCTTAAGTACCTTAAAGATACCTCCTTATTTTTATTACAGCTCGGTAGTGATACATGTCAGAATTACTTTGATATATTCTTAACATTCTAAATATAAATGCTATGTTGAGTCTTATGCAAACTCAAGTATATATTAAGCTACCAATAGCTGAATCATATGATTTTTTTTTTCATTTCCTCCCTTTCAAAATATTTTTTTAAATGAAGAAAATTAAAATTGTCATTATTTACAATAGAAATGATATTTGGTGATCAATATTTTCTTCTGAATCTCCCTAAAGTTTTATTGATATAAATCTCCGAATATATACATAAAATGACTTAAAATTTGCCTTTATTCATTTTTATGCCAATGACATAAGATACATCACCTATATCTATCATTCCAAAAGTTTAATAAGGAAATTATTTCGCCCAATGTCATAAACTTTTATCATTACTTGCAAGTGAATATCCTCTATGTATAGGATTAAAAAAAAATACTCCTAACTTTCTGTTTTATACATTAATCTATTTCATTTCCTATAAATCGAAATGAAGAGATCTTATCATGAAATTTTAAATATCACGGACAATATGTTTTTTTCAATTCATAAAGGAATTTCTTATGTTTGCACACTAAATATTTGTTATTGTTGACCTCACTTTTAGTTGATGTCTAGTCTCTTCCTTAGAAGCCTAGGATCTAGCCATAGGACTTCTTGTTGACTATTCCTAGACCATTAGAAATTCTAAAACTCTTCTTGCTCATCTTGAAGTTCCACATGTTGATTCTAACATCTAGCACTTAGTAGGTGGAAACAATATGGGGGAGATCAAGAAGGTCCCTATGGGACTGTTTGACATTAGGGTTAGCCTGGGTGGTGTGGTCTTGGACAGTCTTACACACAAACACTTGATACCCCTCACCTGTACTCACAACCTCAACCCTAAAGCAAGCATTCTTAGCTTGACCTCTTAGTCTTTTGGAAACTCATGTGGATGGTCCCTAAACCATTAGCCTTAGGATATGATTTGGCTATGACCAACACATGTAGGATCCATAGTGGGAGGTTCCTTGGTCTCATGGCTCAAAAAAGAGGTAATTTTATTATTAGCATTCTCAATTGATCACATCCTACCCAAATACCCAATTTAGCATTTTGCCCCCAAACTTTCTGAAAACTACCAAATTAACCTTGAAACCCTAAATTTTTAAAAATTGCCCAAATTACCCAATTTTCCCAAAAATCATCTCAAACTCTTTTAAACCACCCAAATTGCCCAAAACATTCCAAAATTTTCAAAATCCCCAAAATACCCCCCATACGATTGCCAAAATTACCAAAATACCCCTCATTACCGAAATTTTCCCAAAATCTCCAAAAGTCATTTCAAAAACAATATTGAAAGCTTATGAAGTCTAATTTAACCAATTTGACCAATTTTGACCCAATCCCAATTTTGCCCTTTAAGGCCCAATTACCCTAAATTACCCCTAATTTCCACCAATTTGACTTCAATCTTCCCCAAATTCAATTCCAAATCAAAATTCATCATGCCTAATCCCAATTGAAACAAAATTGAAGCTCAATTAAACCAAATTTCAAGCTAAATTCAAGCCCACTTAAAATTCCCAAATATGACCCCATAACCAAATCAATTTCCCCAATTTTGAGTTCCAAACTCATCATAACATAACCCTTGATCAATTTGGGCCCTCAATTGGACTTAACCTAAGCTCAAACCACACCTAAATCCCACCTAAGTCAAAATCCTCAATTTTGACCTAAAATCCAAATATCACTAAATTGAACTTCATAACTCCCAAATTTAACCCCATTGATATCCAAAAATCTTCTTCACAATCCCTTGAACCAATTTGAATCATCAATTGAATCAAACCCAAACCCTAGCCCAATCCAAACAAAGTCTATCCCAAATGCCTCAAAATTGACCATGAGCCAAATTCCATTAATTTGAACCCCCCAATCAATAAAAAATCACCCATTTTCTTTTCAAAACTCCTCATAACAAATATCTAAGCCAAATTAATCAATCAATTGAGTCAAACTCAAAGCCTACCCAAACACAAACTTAAATTCAAGTCCATGACATGATTTTGAACCTATACTTAAAGTTCACCCCAAACCACTTGGCCTAGCCCAACCTCAGCCACCACAGCTGCCACTTGAGCCCTAGGAACCAAGCTAGATTCACCTAGCCCAACCTACATGAGCCATGGACCGAAGGTCCCATTAATTAGGGAATTTCATCCCATATATTGCTAAACTAAGGATATCTTTGCCACTAGCCATCAAACCATCCAACTAATCACCATTAAGAGTTCCTCTAGCCTCCATGACCCAGCTAGCCACCAGCTCTGCCATGGTCGGCCAGCCTACTCACCAGAGAACCTAAAACTGAGGGAGCCATGATTTGAACTAAACCCAATTCCACCCATCCAAGCTTGGTCAACCAAATTAACCACTTGCCTTGTTCAACCATCCACATCAGCAGCTGATTGAACCGATTAACTAACCCTGGTAGCCACCATGGCTATATCTATTTAAGCTCCACCCCTCACAGGAAAGAGAAGAGAGTGCATAAAACCTAGGTGAAACTCTGCCAATTTGTTCCCAAAGCCTCTTCCAACCTTCTTGAGTCTATTCGAACCATTTTCTAGTCTTCTCCCCCACTTCTTGAGTCCAACTTCCCCACTGAATTCCATGGTATTTTCCGGTCATCTTCCAAAACTTCACCACACTCACTGATACTCTCAATTGACTTGTTCCTCACCATCCCCACACCAAACAAAAGAGATCCTCACAGAAAGCACCATCTCTAGAGCACCCTAGCCTACTCCAAGTCCAAGCGCGAACCACCATCTGATCAAGTTCTGAACCAAGTTTAAGGGGAGCTCAAACCAATACTTTCAGAAGGTTAGTTAGTCTCCACTGAAGATTCTGCAAGCATCCAATTGATGCCACACCTCTTGGACCAAGACATAGCTGATTCTCCCTCAAACTGAGCTTGTTTTGGGCTTTTGTGAAGAGAAGTTTAATTTCATTGATGATTATCTGTATAGATGTATTCGTCTGGACTAGATGAAGGTGTAAAAATAAACCCCACTCGATTTGATTAAGTGTAGAGAGAGATCTTAGGGTTTTAGCATGGACGGTCTACAGGTTGAACTAGTTGGGGACGAAGGCTCTAGGTCGTTGGATCATTCGTGCATTTGATGGAGGGTCAGGATTGTGCCGAACAGAAAACTGGAGCAATAACACGGAGTCACGTGCCAGCTGACTCAGTCGGCAGCGTCAAATGGTGAAGTGACGTATAGCAGTTCGGAGCTGTCGTATGTTGCGTTGGCGCTGAATGTGTTAAGTAGGAAATGAATTCATTATTGATTTATTTTAATTCTAGAAGAAAATTCATAACTTGGTGTAGAAAAATTATAAAAAAAATAAAAATATATTCTTGCTCACTAAATAAAGGAGAATAATGTGGAATAAAAATAAAAATCATTTAACTTATCTCTGAATTTTAATTAATTAAATACCCTTTGGACTATTTTAATTCCAATTAAGTAAATGTTAATCACCATGGCCTGAAACTTTAGGAGAAGATTCCTCACGTTAGTAGGGATGTTCTTTGATTTTTTCAAGATCAAAGAACATTTCTATCTTTGAAAACCTAATTTTCAAGTCTAGTTGTCTATTTATGCTTAAAATAATTATATAAATTAAAATATTAATTAAAAAAAAATATGATACTTATTTTGGTAAGTTTACTGTGGTATGAAAACTCTAGGAAAAAATATAAAATATTTTTTAATGATTGTGCGTAATTTTCTAGCTAATTAAGTGTGTGAAATTTATAGAAATTTAAATAAATAAAATAATTTTCAAATATTGCAAAAATTGATTCCACAATGTAAATATCAGTCACTAGAATATTCTATAAAAAATTGAAATCCATTTGAGCTATATTTAATACTTGAGTTAATTTTTCAAATTAAATGGTATTTTTGCATTAAAGTAATTATAATAAATTAAATATGAATGAAAAAATTATGAAAAGTGGTTTTCTGAGTTCCTAGTGATCAAGGGCATTTAGAAAAACTAAAAATTATTTTAAAATAAATAGTTCATTTTTGAGCTACCTTTTAAATTAAAAATAATTAAAATTTTCAAAAATATGAAAATGTCCAAATTTGTTTCTGATTGTTCCCTGATCACTTGAGACCCTTTAAAATATTTCTAATTTAGTTATGTATTTTTAAATCCAAAAATGTATTTTTCTTAATTTTCCATTAAAAAAATTATAATAAATAAAATAAAAGTCACAAAAATGAAAAGTTTATTTCTCTGAGTTCTCCGGACTTAGAGAGATTTAATTAAAATAAATAAAAAGTGATTTTTGAAATTAAATTATGTTTTCTATTTTTATTAATCACAAAAAAATCAATAGATAATTATAATAATTAAGATATAATGTTAAAAATTATGAAATTTTGTCCAATTTGTCCTCTGACCTAGGTGGACCTCCAATAATTTTCCCATTTGTTGGTTGGCGGGTTACTATAAGTCCCATTAGCTCAAGGGTTCTAATCCCCGTGTCGTGGTGGTCCTCGAAAAATAGCACATGACGTGAGCTTCTCACCATAGGGCCTAACGCATATAGAATCAGTATTTAGATGTCTGTCAAATACCAGTTCTTTTTAATACACACACACACACACACACAAAAATATATATATAAAGCATAACAAAAAAGATTTTAGTGTTAGATATGTAAATACATAACAATCGTGTGGTATGTTAGTAAATTTCCCCAACATTTAAAAGGTTCAAACTTCACACATTTGACCTATATATAATCTGAGCGATGTGCCAAACCAAACCAGCACGAATAAATAGACTGATGTTGATGCATGTAATATGCTTTGCTCGTTAATCGGTCTCTTTCCCGCCATTGTTATCATAAAAGTATGTACATGGAAAGACATTAATTATTTCTGTGGTCCTCTTCTAAGAGTGAGATTTGAAGTCCCTTACACTTCGGGGGCTACACAGAATAAAGGCATTCAATTTCATTTGTCTTTCAATTCAGCTTTAAATGTCCATCGTACCATCACACACCATTCCTTAATTATTTTCATCTTATGTTAATTTAGTAAATATTACTAACTAAACATCATATATTTCCTTAAATATCAAGGTTAGAGGTTTCTACATTTGAATGTGTGGTATAAACACCTTAAAGAAAAGGAAATTACACATTTAGAAAGAGTTGCAAACATTACAAAGGTAAGTTCTAATAGAAATAGTTGAGATGGAATCAAATGAATGAATTGGGTATAAGCGTATATTCAAAATAAAAAGGTATTTAACCAAATGATATGGCTAAACAACAAAATGAAATAGTCATAAGCATATAACTTAGTTGGCATTGAACTTGCCCAAGAAGGATTGGGTAAGTTTGGAAAAGAAGTAATGAAAAGGAATTAAGTCAAGAATAATAAAAAATTGCTTAAAATACATTTGAATTAAAATTTGATGTTTAAAAATTAAAATTTGAGATTTAGAAGTTTTGAAAACTAAAAAATCAAGTTAAATGTTGTGTAAATGGTAAAGTCAAAGTTACATCCCCATGTTTAAATTAAATGAATAATCAAAGAAAATAAAGATTGGTTGTAAATATTTTAGTAAATAATCAAACTAGTCAATATAAGAAGAATAAAATGCTAAACATTACAAAATAAGCTAAAAATATTCTCAAAATATTAAGTGGATTTTGAAAATTTTTAATAATTCATAAAAAAATCAGAAACGTCATCAAATTGATATAATTCATGATAATTATAAAATAAAGTGAGAAATAATTTAAAATATTATGGGTAGGCGATATTTGTCTTATAACATTAAAAGATCAAATCAAGTCGAGAATAATTAAATCAAGAGAAATATATATATATATATATATATATATATATATATATATATCTCTCTCCCTCCCTCTCTCTCTCTCTCTCTATATATATATATATATATATATATATATTATAATAAAAGAGCATTATTCGACTCTCCAATTTATTCAATAAACAAAGAAATACAAAACCGGGAAAGAGGTCCCACACACCCACCCTGCAACCCACACAATAAAAGAAAAGGGGTCGTCTTTCCAAACAAAAGAAAATACAACACACACAACACCCAAAGCCACAAAACAGAACACTACCTGTCTAATAAGACTAAACGAAAAAGATCAACAGGTAAAACCTTGGAAATATAGTAGCATTAAGAAGAGTACCCATCTGAGCAGCCCAATTAACAACTCTATTCCCATCCCTTTTAGTATGAGACCGAAGAACATGAAAGCTTATGGAATGACAATTAATCCTTTTTACTTGTATATGAATACTCCAATGATAATCAACATTATACCTACAAATCCTCCAAAGATTAAGAGAGTCTACTTAAATAATAACATGATTCCAACCCATCTTCTTGGCAAGCAATAGATCAAAAACAATAGCATCATCTTCAGCTACAAGCGGAGAAAAAGGAAAGGTCAAAGTAGCAAAACTAATAAAGGACCGTACCCCACCAATCCCTGCAAACACCACCAATACCTGCACAAGAATGCTTCCAACTACCATCAACATTAAGCTTAAGAAAAGGAACAGCAGGCTTACTTCAAACAATCTTGTTGTTGTAATATTGATTATTATTGACAGTAATAGAAAGATTAACAACTACAGCTTGAATATAACCATTGAGTTTTTCCTTCAGCCCATTGATAGATAAGCTCTTGAAAAGATAATTGCTTATCATAGTAAAAGTGATCCCCACATTAGCCAACTCTTCAATGTGCCTCATATTGTTCCTTGAAACCCAAATGAACCAAAGCACAACAAAAGGAAGGTTGGATAAGAAAGCATGAACCTTACCCTTCCAGTCATCAAAAATATCTTCAATGTTATTTTAACCACAAAAAATCCTGTCTCTGCAAAAAATATTATAAACCTTCTTCCATATCTCAATAACAAAATTGCAAGAGGTAATAATGTGATTATGAGAATCCACATTATTATTACAAATGACACATTTAGAAGCTAATCGTAACCCCTTAAGCTTAAGAAGATTATCAGTAAGGATGATCTCCAACTAAGATCAACACCCTAAAAAGACTGAAACAAGTTAGCAAAAGTTTTAGAAATAGAATCATCGAACATGCCTTTATGCTCAGAAATATTCCTCTTATCTGGCGTAATCGGAATTTGAGAGATAAAGGCAACATCGTTAAAATGCACCATTTGAAGCAACTTAGGAAAAATCCTTTACTTTGATATTATTAACTTGAGGACCCCATAAAAATTCCCAAACGATCCATTTCAAAGCCAGTCCTCATACCAACAAGCCACATCACCCTTGCTTATATCCCAAAAAAAATATCTTCCACTTGTTGACAAACTTTAAGCATCTCTCTCCATATAAAAGAATCAGATTTAGAGGTAGATGTAGATAGAGGATGAGAATTAGAACAATACTTAGCACGTAACAGAGAAGCCCAAAAAGAATTATCCATACAAAACTGCAGCCAAATCTCAATATAGTTTATTTTAATAGAATCAACAAGGCTATGAAAACCCAAGCCACCCTTATTTATCGGCATACAGAGTTTATCCCATCTCTTCCAATGAATATTTTTCTTGCCACAACCATCCCAAAGAAACCTATTAAACATATTTTCATGCCTCTTAATGAAACCAAGAGGCATACACATCACTTGCATAGCATAAAGAGGAAGAGAGTTAAGAATACTCTTCAATAAAGTAATACGACCACCAAAAGATAAGAATTTATTCTCCCAAGAGAGAATCTTCATTTTGATTTTATCAATTAAATCAGAGAAAAGATAATTCCTTTTAGCCTTCTTGTCCAGAGTAAATCCCAAATATCTAAATTTCAAGTTAGCCTTATCGCAAGTAGTAAAATCAAAAATACAATTTTTCTTAGTAGCTGAAGTATACTTGGAATAATAAAATTAACATTTGGATAAATTAAAGTCTAAACCAGAGACTTCTCTCATATGATAAAGCACCTTCCAAATCTACTCAATAGATCTCTTATTAGCATCGATAAAAAGAATAACATCATCCACAAAACATAAATGGGAAATGCTAATGCCCCCTTTATGAACATAGTTTAAACTAGGATACTTCTCAAAAAGATTGTTAATGGATTTAGATAAATAATCAAAAGCAATGATAAAACGATAAGGAGAAAGGGGGTCTCCTTGCTTAAGACCTTTAGTAACCATGAAGTAACCATTAGAATTAGTATTAATAACAACAGAATTGTAATTATTACTTAATTACTATTAATAATACTAAGAAAATCCTTATTAAAGCCAATAACCTTTAAAAAATCAGCTAGAAATTCCCACCTAATGAAATCAAAGGCTTTTTTTGATATCAATCTTAAAAATAACGTTACCACATCTTTTACTTTTGTCAATATCCAAAATGATTTCTTGCACAGGAAGAGCATTATCACCATTCTTTTTTTCCTTAAGAAAAGCATATTAGTTTAAACAAATAATGTTATTCAAGAGAGGCTGAATTCTCTTAAAAATAATCTTAAAAATAATTTTACATGTCACAGTGTTAATGCTTATGGGCCTAAAAGCATCCCAAGAAGTAGCACCATTCTCTTTAGGAATCAAAACAATATTAGAGGATTTAAAATAACTTGGTAAATCTTTACCTCAAAGGAAATCCTAAATGGCCTCAACAAGATCAATATGGATAATATCCCAACTTTTATTTTATAAATTTTCATAGTGAAGCCATCAGGACCAGCAGCTTTACCATCCTTCATATTATCAATAATTATTTTGATTTCATCCTCAGAAGACACATAAGTAATATTTAATTTTTTAAAACTAAAAGACATGTTATAAAGATCAGCATTAATCTTAGCAAGAGAGCTACCATCATTATGAAAAAGCTAAGAGAAAATATTAATCCCATCATTAACAATAGCAGTTGATTACAATAAGAGTTACCATCATTGCACTTAATACTATTAATCATATTAAACTTCTTTTGCCTTTTAATACAAGCATGATAGCATGCAGAGTTCCTATCACCTTCCAATAAATTAGATCTAGCAACTTTTTTAGCATAGAAAGATTCTTCCATATTGATAGCATTATTAAGATCTTGTTGCCCTTGAAGTAAAGTATCAAGATTAATAGTATTATGAGACTACTCTAACTCTAAATCTTTAACTCTTTTCTCAACATCAGCCATAACTTTACTATGATTTCCAAAGACTTCCCAGTTCCAGTTTTCGAAAAACTTGGCGAAATTCTTCTAAAGCAACCAAAGTTTAACACTAGCATTACCATGACCAACAACAAATGCTTGGACCTTCCAATTATCTTTAAAACTCATATTATAATTAAGGTAAAGAATCCACATATTATAAAAAACATAATTGATAAGTCTTCTTACCATATATGTCCTAAACCTTTAACAAGACAGGTGTATGGTCAAAAGTAGTTAAAGCAAGAAGATGAATCTCATGAAGATGGTAATTATAAATCAAAGTAATATTAGAAAAAAACCTATCCTTTCAAAGACGTGGCAACGGGTCCAACTAAAGGGATTACCATGGTACCCTAAAGCAAAATCGGTCTAATCTAAGTTAAATTAAGCCCCGGTCAAGACATTAAACTATTTTTGAAAGTTTTCAGGATATATTTGGAAGATCAAATAGATGTTGAATTCCGTGAGTTCATAGTCGAATCGAGTATCTCAGTAAGACAAATCCAGCAAGCCCAAGATGACTCATTCAGACATCGTTAAGACACTCAACTATCCATCAAACACCGTATGATCGAGGAAAGCCCTCTAAGTTGTTTAATCAAACTAGTTCATATTACTGCATTAATTGCAACTAGAACTCTATAATAAGAGTCTCACCTCTCTCATGAGTGGGGAGGAGGAGGGTTTAAGGCTTAAGGAAGAGCTTAAAGCTATGAGGAGTTGAAGTCCATTAAATACTCCTGTTACCATCGACCACCGCTTACCGCCGTCGGCCACCACCGACCGCCTTTTATCAGGTCCGAACATCTTCGACCACCACTTGTTGGCCGTCGTCGATCGTTATTAGTCGTCATCCGTTCCTTGCAATAAGTTCATCTGCACATCACCGTTGTATTTGAGAGATCTTATTACCCTTTTCTCACCTGTGAGATATATGGTTATAATTATAATCATTATTTTATAGTGAAACTCTTTAACTGGGTCGGACCCCATCATGTTTTCATCTATCGGTTTTTTCACATAAAAATTTTTGTTGTAACTATTACCTGCTTCTCTCTTTTGAGCATGTGATAAAATTTAATACAATGTTAAGACAATAATATATTAATCTAGAGCCGTGAATTTTTTAGCAGCATGATGACTATTATGTTTGGTGGCATTACCAATTACTTCTGTAGTTTCTTTTTAATAGCTTACCTTGTAATAGCCCACTAATTAATTAAAATAACAAATACATGGACTACTTTTTCATAGTTCACTACGATAGTTTTGTTATGGAACCTACCACCACCCTTACCTTAAACTAATATATTCAGTTTGAAGGACTATTTAATTACGTAGGTAGAGTTGGACCCACATCTAGTTCCTAATCAGCAGCATTAATTACTAGCCATGTGAAAATACCTAAACCCATGCATAGGCTTAATTGCGGAAAGAAGCCCACATTTTGACCATAAAATTGTTGCATTGATCCCATGCAGTTCTTCCCAACTCGTCCCCACCAATGACATGCTTCTTCTGTTAATTTCATCAATGGTTATCAGTTCCATACCCTGCTGTTTCTCTCTCTTTGGCTCACGTATTGCTCACTCTCTCTCTCTTATATATATAAATCTATATATATATATA
>NW_018164567.1:629096-642156 GCF_001263595.1 Phalaenopsis equestris
TGTTGGTATATATATATATATATACAGACACGCACGCGCGCGCACGGGCACACACACACGCACAACAGAAATAAAGATTTTTCCCATGGCCACGTTACGTCAATTCTGATGAGAAAAATCATCGATTTAAATATTTTTAACAGTTTATCGAGGATTTTAAGCTGAAAGATAAAGTGATTGTCGATAATTTCAAAACTGACGATTTAATGTCATAGTATTTTTATAACAATTTCAAATCATCGGTTCCATCGGTTCAAAGGACCAATGGTTGATCCATTGGTAATAGTGACAGCTTACTCTTCAGAAAAGTGTTGCAATGTGTCGCACAACTCGCTTTTTGTTGTAGATTTCTTGTTGGTTACAAGATGCTAATGCGTCAGTAAACCGACGGTTAAATTGTTGGTAAATTACTACGGTCGTCGATTTCAGATGACTCGGGCATTTCGTCGGTTTGGTGTCTCTAATTTGTTGGTTATAGAAACCAACGATTAAATAATCGGAAAAGTATTGCGCCCATCATTTTCATGTGGCGTACCTAAGCCATCGGTTCTATTTCGGATATACGTCTGTAAATAAGTCCATCAGCTAGCAGTCGGTTTTGCCTACGGATATATTGAAAGTACTCACAAAACTGATGGGAAGCCATCGGAAATGTGCAGCATCAGAAAAAAAAAACATATTCTCTATTTCTTTTTTACAATACCACACTAGTTATCACAACATCTAATATATATTTCAAGCATTTAACGAACTAGAATAGCAGTTGAACAACAAATTATCTAATCAAACAATACAAATCAAATGCAATATATGCATCACTGTTCACAGAAAAAATAAATGTTTAAATGTACGTCATAGACAGAAGAAGAAGAAAAATATTCCCCTAATCATCCTTCCCTATCACCTCATCCTCATCGTCGTCCGTCACTTCTTCCTCCTCCAATGCTGCATCGCCACACTGCCTCATCAACTGTAAAAATGAATTTAGCTCGGCCTTCAGCTTGGCCTCCATGTTTGCCTCCAACTCCGACCTTATCTGAGTGGAGCGGGCCTCCATCTCGGCAGTGAATGCGACAACGTGCTTAAAGATCTCCTCATTTTTTGTGGATCAAGTGGAAGCTCCTGATGCACTGGTGGAGGGGTGAGTGTAGTAGGAAAATCCCTGCGACTAGAGCCCATAGGCTCAACCCTTCTTCTTCACTCCAGCAACCTCTCCCGCAGGTCCTACTTCAAAGGATCATGCTCATAGATCATAAAACCTTTTGACATATGGAATATGTTCTTCTTCAGCTGCTGGAATTTCTCATGTAAAAAGAGTAGTTGCATTTAGTTGCAACTAGCTTGTATTAACATCAAACAAGTTTAGCTCATGGATTACCTAGGTCACACGAGATCTGTCTTTGATCCAGGACTGGTCGGACTGCCTCCAGTGGGAGCGTTCATTTACATCACTGGCGTAGAGCTCATGTCTAATTTCCACAATCTGTACATATAACAAAAAAGTTAGAATACATCTTTGAACTATAGAAAACTTTAAAGTATGAATGAAATATTGCTAGCCTCCACTTCTATTGTGTATGTAGGAGTGCCCCATCAGCACTTGGATGGCCCCATGCCTCTACAATCTGACAGTCTGTTTTGCTTTGTTTGCTCACTATTCTTTTGGTATTCTAGGGAATCTCAAGCCCTAACTAACGAGCAAAGACAACCTCTCTGAGCCATTGAGGACGTTGCCGTGATTTTTGAATATTGTCAAACATGTCCTGGAGGTGATTGCTGCTCTTGCACTCGAAGCAACGTCAAATATGTGCCTCATGCTCAGAGGGGCCAAGAAAATTGTTTCTGCAAAATTATGTGGACTATGTTTGTCCAATACATAGATAAAAATAGCTTAAGATATTTGTGAACCATACATACCGTAAACTTCTGAAACAAAAAATCTCAAACTATTACCAGAATCTCTTCCCACGACAAGTACGCTGAGTCGTACTTGCTCCGAATGATATCTCGCATGACAAGAGTAATTTGGGTCTGGGGGTAGAACCTTAAAACCAAAAAAATTGTTAGCTTTATATTCAATTGAGAAAATAAAAAAAATACTGTCAATCTCTTAAAAATAACTTACGGGCTGCTGACAGGCTAAATGCGGTAGCTACTGTTTGTCAACTCATGCTTAGTAAAGGCAGTTTGAGCCTCTAACGCACTCAACCTAGCTGCAGTCAGGGTGAAGGTATGAATGGGGGCAGGGATTAGGGTAAAGGTGAGTGGAATAGTTGGCACGAGAGTGGGCTCGGAGCACTAGTGAGAGTGCGGGTGATTGCAGGGCAAGGCGGGGGTGGGGATGTGGGTGATGTCAAAGCAGGTGTGGGTTCGGGGGGTGGAGGTGGGGATCGTAAATTTGCCAGATTTTCACAGTGTGCATAGGTTTCAAGGAAAGATCTATCAACCCCTAACCTGTCACTCTATTTCTCTTATCTTGAACCTATTGATATATACTTAAGAAATCATGTATCAATAAAAAAGTCTCGTGCCATATGAGAAATGAATGTCACTTTTAAGTCTCATGTGTTGTAAACCACTTAGGGAAGCTATTCTCGATCTTCACGGTGATGTCATCATCATCCGCTAAATTTAACGAATCAACAAATAAATTGTTCGCACGTTGAAATAACTATTCATGACATTTTTCAAATGAATGAGTGAAAAATTATAATAAAAAATTATCTTACTCGAAAAAGTGTTATTTTTCATCATAAATGAGAAAAACATAAAGTGTCACTGCTTGAAGTTTCTGAATATCAAGATAATGTGATGTGCCCTCTATGATGATTCACCTAACTACTGGAAAAAAGACAGGGTTGATGGTGGCACCAAATGCAATGAGTCTTTCGTGGATTTTTCTTCAATGAAATAATAAGAGCAAAAAGTCGTTGTCTCCTATAGGAAATATGTTCTACATATCAATACTTCTAACCAGGCTTTATTCTTCAAATTTCTTTTCAGCTCATTTAAAAATCTAAAAAATAAATTTTATTTAGCATATAGTGGCAATCTTCTTTATAAATCAAGTTAAGTACCTTGTCTCAAAGTAATTATCTCTCAAACAGATACATCCAGCAGTATTGTACTGGACCTCCAATTAATTCCTTGTGGGGTAAATATATAGGCTGATGCTCTATCGAGTCAAAAAAAAACTAGACGGAAATGTTCATTCAAGCTTGCAAAGTGTTGCAAAAAGTTTGCTTCCAATTGACTTATGCCATCAATTTCCAAATGTGTTGCATGTAGTTCCTTGAAGAACACACTGATTATTTCTTTCACGAATACATTTCTTTCACATTTTCTCTACAAATGTAAAACCACTTATGATTCTAAGTATTATCAACTCAACAACTCTTACTATATTACGTTCACACCTTTGAACAAATTCTAAGAAGGAAAGTGTTTCATATGATGCCAGAGTGTTTACTTCATCATCTAATTAGAAATCTAATTTTTATTTTTAAAATAGAAAGTCACTTCAAATATTATGTTCATGACATTGCAAAACATAATGTTTGAAGTAAATTTCTATTTTAAAAAAGAAAATTAGATTTCACATTGGATGATGAAGTGAACACTCATATGTTCTATGAAATATTTTCTTCTCAGAAATTGTTCAAAGGTCTGAGAATAATCTACTTAAAAATTGCGGAGACAACGATGCTTTGGTTTATGATTTGTTCTTCCCTTAGAGACAAAATATAACACAAATATATTTGTATGAGGGCTATTGTAGCTATAGTGGCATACAATATTAAAGGGAGAACCTTCTTAATATATTGCAAATCAATATTTGACCGATTATTGTTCTTCGATAGAACTAACATTACTAAAATGTTAAACGATCCGACTTGTGGTAGATCTAATGGCAGAGTTTCAACAAGAAGTGATCTAATATGGTAAAAACCAACATAATGTAGTAGGAGAACATTTTATTACGGTTAGTGAAGATCGATAATCTCTCCTAAATATTTTTAATTTTTGGTTCTAATAATGTTTGTCACCAAGCTACACCAAACCTTGCACGAGTATATTTCGTTCGCATTTTATTCTCTAAATGGAAAGCCAATCATTAATCTAAGCATGATTGTCTCCGCAAACTCCATATGCAATTGACTATGCACATGGAAATATGTTCTTAGAAAGAAAATTTCATATGATATAAAAGTTTTCACTCAATCTTCAAGTACAAAATCTAATTTACATTGCCAAAAATAGAAATTTACTTTGAATTCTAATTTGACAGTTCCAAATTGGAAATTTACTTTAAAATCTAGTTTGCATTTCCAAAATGGGAATTGAGGCAATGGAAATTAGATTTTGATGTGAATTTTCATCTTGAAACAGACAAATTAGATTTACAAGTGAATTTTCATTTTGTCAATTGAAATTAGACTTTGTAAACAAGCAAACAATGAATAATCTTTACATCATATTAATTTTTTTCTTTCAAGAAAGTACTTTCAGGTGTGCAATTAATAACATAAGGGGCTGCATGAACAAGAATGCTTAGTTCTATGACTAGCTTTACAGCTTGAAACAAAATACGAAATAAATATGCTTGTAATAGGGTTGGAGTATCTACAATTGTAGGCAATATTAGAAAGCGACGTTTGAAAGTCTAAATAAATCATTAGGATTATTTTTTTTCTTAATACAGAACAATGACTATCGCTCAAAAATTGATTGATTTTAATGTTGACTCGGATTCCTTTAGAGTGAATAGTAGTTAAGCTCAAAATCAAAATATTAACTGCCTACTCGAGCTATTAGGGATTCCTTACAAATGAAAATTTTATCTTCATGACAAACCGAGTCAAAGCTCCAGTTGAAGCCATTGGAACCTATCAATTGCTTTTAGATATTAGACATCATTTAGACCTTTTTCAAACTTTATGTCCCTTCTATTTCTCGTAATTTGATTTCATTGTTTAATTATGATTCTGTTGGATATTTTTTTAAATTTGGGAATGAATGTTTCAGTTTGTTTAAACACAATGATCTCATTGGTTCTCGTATTCTTTATGATGGTCTATATAATCTTAAACTTAATAATCTTTTTGTTGAGTATCTAATGACCTTGCATCATAATGTTGGTACTAAATGTGATTTTATGAATGAAAAATCAGCTTATTTGTGGCATAAACGTTTGGGTCATACATCCAAAGAAAGAATTGAAAGATTGGTAAAGAATAAAATCAATAATGAATTGGATTTTACTGAAGTTGGCATTTGTATTGTATTAAGGGAAAGTACACAAAACACACACTTAAGAAAGCTGCCACAATAAGCACACAGCTCCTTGAAATTATACACGATGTTTGTGGAACTTTTGATGTTCCATCTTTTGGTGTAGAAAAGTATTTTATCACCTTTATTGTTGAATTTTTGCATTATGGATATGTCTACTTATTTCATGAAAAAAATCAATCATTAAGTGTCTTAAAGCTTTTTATAACTGAGGTTAAGAGACAATTGACAGAAAAGTGAATATTATTAGGTCTGAAAGAGGTGGTGACTATTATGGAAGACACAGTAAATCTGGATAAAGTCAAAGTCCATTTGTTAAATTCCTTCAAACTAATGGCATATGTGCTCAATACACTATGCCAAGAAGAACACCACAACAAAATGAGAAAAGCAAAATCGTACTCTAATGGAAATGGTTAGAAGTATGAAGAGCAATTCTTCTTTACCCTCATCATTGTGGATGCATGCTTTAAAGACTGTTGCATATTTATTAAACAGGATTCTTAGTAAGGCAGTTCCAATAACTTCTTTTGAACTGTGGACATGAAGAAAACCGATTTTAAGGCACCTGCATGTTTGGAGTTGCCCAGCAGAGATAAGAATTTATAATACACATAAAAAAATCTGGACTCAAGAACAACTAGTGGTTTCTTCATTGGTTATCCAGAAGAATCTAAAGGATATAAATTTTATTATCCTAACCATAGTACAAGAACTGTTGAAGCTAGAAATGCTATGTTCATTTAAAATGATGAAGTCAATGGGATTTTGGAACCCCATAAAGTGGAGATCCAATAAATTAGGGTTCAAGTTCTTTTACCTAAAATTTCTTTTTAAGTTATTATTCTTACAGTTGTTGAATAGTTTGACAAATTACAAGAACAAAAGATATATGATCAAATACCCCACAATGAAACAATTGCTAATGAACCTACATTAAATGAACCATTTGAAGTAGTACCTAAAAAGTCTCAATGACAAAAATGGTCTGCTATTTCTGATGATTATGAGGTTTATCTCCATTAGTCTAAATTTGACTTGGGAGTTAATGAAGATCCAATTTAATTTTTAGATGGCATAGAAAGTGCAAATTCTTCTAAATGGTTAGATGAAATGAAAGATGAGTTGAAATCGATGGATCACAACAAAGTCTGCGATGTCGTTGAATTGCTTGAAGGTTGTAAAAGAGTCGGGTGTAAATGGGTCTTTAAGACTAAGTGCGAGTCAAATTGCAATATTGAATGATATAAACTTATTGCCAAAGGTTTCACTCAGAAAGATGGCATCGACTGTAAAGAAACATTTTCTCCTGTTTCTGAGGATGATTCATTTAGAATTATCATGATACTAGTAGCTCATTATGACGCTGAGATACACCAAATGGATGTGAAACTGCCTTTTTGAATGGGAATTTAGATGAAGAGGTCTACATGAGTCAACCTGAAGGTTTTTCAGTTGCAGGAAAGGAACACATAGTGTGTAAATTTAAAAATAAATATACGAACTTAAGCATGCTTCACGACAATGGTATCTTAAGTTCAATGATACCATCATGTTCTTTGGATTTAAGGAAAACACTGTTGATCGGTGTATATATCTAAAGTTCAGTGAGAGCAAGATCATATTTCTCATTTTATATGTTGATGACATCTTACTGACTACTAATGACCTTGGCTTATTGTACAAAATTAAGAATTTTCTCTCAAAGAACTTTAAAATGAAAGATATAAGTGAGGCAACCTTTGTGATTGGAATTGAAATATTTTGTGATAAGTCACAAGGATTGTTTGGGTTGTCTCAAAAAACATATATTGATTGAATTCTTAAGAGTTTCAATATGAAAGGTGCTCTGCAAGTGTTGTTCCAATTCAAAAAGAAGATAAATTTAGCCTTATGCAGTGTCAAAGTAATCCATAAATATATCATTTGAAAGATGCAAAGCAAGTTTTGAGGTGCCCGCAAGGAACAAAAAACCACATGCTCACTTATAGAAGATCTAATGATCTTGAAGTGATAAGATATTCAGATTCAGATTTTGGATTCAGATTTTGGATGTGTTGATACCTAAAAATCAACATTTGGCTATCTGTTCCTTTTGATTAAAGGAGCAGTCTCATGGAAAAGTGCAAAGTAGACTATCACCATTACATCCACTATGGAAGTTGAATTGTGGCATGCTTTAGAGCTATAGTTCAGGCCTTATGCTAAGGAATTTTATTTTTGGAATTAAAATTGTAGACAGTATTGTCAAGCTGCTGAAAATTTACTTGATAACTCCGCAACAATCTTCTATTCTAAAGATGATAGGTATTCCAAAAGTATTAAACACATGGAATTAAAATACCTTTTCCTTAAGGAAGAAGTTAAAAAACATACGGTGTCAATTGAGCATATTAGCTCCAATTTTATGATTGTAGATCCATTAACTAAAGGGTTTCTACTAAAGACATTTAATGAACATGTCCGGAGAATGAGCATTACCGAAACCTTTTATTAGTTTATCTTTAGTGCTCTTTATGTTTGATGGTTTAAGCTCGTTTTATTGTTGTTTCTGATATTTATGAATCTTATTTTATTGTCAGTGTACACATTATGTTGTATGATGTTTAACAAGATTTGTCTTTTAATAGATATTAAGAGACCATGGTGTTATTTCTCATTATGTTAAGTATATAATTGGTATTTGATCCCTAGTTAAATATAGTTGTGTAAAATTTATAGAGTTGACTTTGCTTTACAGCGGTGCCAAAAACTTGATGTTGTATTTTATGAATAATAACGTTAAGCACTTAAATTTGAGATTCTACACAAGTATACGTATCGTTATAAGGTAATATAAGACTTTCTATTTAAGTCTCAAATATTGATCCCACGAGGAAGGTTTAAATTTGAGATGATAAATTAACAAGGAAATTCACAAAATTACGACGAAATTACTGTCACTAATTTTGAATGTTTAAGATACTATCAAAACTAGATTATTAACTACTAGTAGAATTTAAATACAGAGTTTTAAAACAGTAACTACTAACTGTGCTTATGTGATGAAGTTTTCCAATATGAAAAACATCATTCCTACTACAATGAGTTTTTGGTGAAATGAGATGAGATAAATGGTCTAAATTTGTATTGTGCCAAATATGAGCAATTTGAGCAATTTACCCTGATTCAGTGTTATAAAAAATCATTGGCTAATCTTAGGTTTAGTCCCTAAATATGTGGCTAGGCTAGGAACATGTTGGCTCCCACTTCAGAGCTCCCACTTCCCTTCCCCTGAAGGCTAACTCTCGCTTTAGTTTTTAAACTCTGGGATCAAATTGGGGAATTTTAGTTTGTCACCCTATAAATCTCCAATTCTACACCTAATAATGTATATTTTCCTATTTATTTGCACTTAATTCCATGAACGAAATACTTCTTCATGGACTTAAATGTGATTCTCACTCTATTGTAGAACTCGTACTCCATTTCCCGGATCATATGTTTCACAACACATTTTAACAATTTAATTGGCCAGATCGAAAAGTAAATTAAGAGCAGAGTCGAAAAATCATCACAATTTATTTTAAATTTTAACATTGGCACATCCAAATTAGCTCTTCATTTCACCATATCTCAAAGTAGGGAGAAAGATAAAGAAAATTACTAAGACTTCATGAGAAAGATACAACAAAACACAAATTTTATATATAAAAGAAAGTTCATACAGCAATAATAAACAAACAACACTTATCTGAAACTCTTTCTCAAAGCACATCTTTTGTAGTCTCTCTTAGAAAATGTGGGAAGAAGAAATCTCTCACTTCTCTTCCTCTCCAACACTTCTTAGAGAGTAATTTACACTTAAACTCACCACCAAAACTCAAAACTATAAAGAAAATAAATGACTAATGGTGTGGAATGGTGTAAAGTGGCAAGAAGGAGTCGAAGAGATGCAAAGGGGGGCGATGGATGACCGAGAGGGGCTATTTTTCTGATCAATTTTGGCTCTTAATAGAGCCTAGGGTCGGTTCTCCAAAAAGGGCATCCAAAAACTCTTCAAAAAACGTCCCGCGTCCAAATTCGTCGAATCTTCTAAAAACAGGGGTTGCACCGACACTGGCGTCGTCTGCACCCATTCTGGCGCTAGAGGCCCTTTAATTAAATCCATCTTCTTTGTCAAACGATGCTGAACAAATTTTCAAATTCTCCATTTTAACTACAAATTTCTTCATTTTTGCTACCTTTTTGCTCCAAGTCCTAAAAATTAATAACCTGTAATAAAACATAAAAAATATCATCCGTTAAAGTGCAATATCACCAAAAATGAGTATAAAACATGGGTCTAAAAATGCATATATTTTTTGTGTATCAATATTGTGATACATGGACAGGATTGTGTCGATAAATTGATACACAACAGTCATGACTCATATTAATTTCACATTTGTTGATGATTTATGATTTGACCAATATAAAGATAGATTTTAACTTACATTTTGTCCAGTATTATATGCGTTATTAAAAAGAAGTTATTACGTTGACCAAGTGGGAGAATGTTAATTTTTTAATAGTGACCCACATTACCCACAAACCCACTAACGTGGGCCATTTACTTTAATAATAAATGATAATTAATTAATTAAATTATCTTAAAACCTTTTGATAAGTAACCCGATAAGTAACCCCTTAGGATGGTGGTTACTAATGTGTGTTATATATTTTAATTAAATAATTAAATTATCTTAAATCCTTTTTTGAGATGTAACCCCTTTATGGATTGTGGTTACTATTCTTCTGTGTTATTTATTTTAATTAATTAATTAAATTTTCTTAAATCCTTTTTGATAAGTAACCCTTTATGGATGATGGTTACTAGCATGTGTCATTTATTTTAGTAATAAATGTTAATTAATTTGTTAAATTATCATAAATTCTATTAGTCAGTAACCCCCCTGATGGATGGTGGTTAAATAAAGCATAATTTGGAGAAGGGTCATCTATCTTCCTAACAAACAATGCATCTTTCTATCCATCAGAAAGTACATAAAGTTTCAAGAAATTAGAGAGAGAAACTCAATCTCCTCAGATCTAATTCTATAATCATGAATACAAGTATGTTTCTCTCATATGAATGAATATATAAAAATCACGAATACAAAGATCTTGGTCATTATATGCATAAAGTGTTTGGGTCATAAAATTGGATAAAAAATGAAAAGTACTAACAAGATAACCTTTAAGAGAGTCATCAAAATCTCTTCCAACTTGCTCCTCACAACATCCAAGCGTTCTTTGAACCCTAAAATGTTTTCTCGCTCGTCGGCGTGGTCACACCCATTTCCGGAGTGGTCACGCCGCTAGACTGCATGGGCAGGAGTGGTCACGCCCGATCGCGGTGTGGTCACACCGTCCTCTGGTTTCATATGGCGTGGTCAAGCCAAATCTGACATGTTCATACCAGTTGTGTTCGATAAGGGGCGCAGTCACGCTGCCTCTAAGCGTGGTCACACTGCTTCAGGATGCTTTTCGATTGATTTTCTCGTTCCAACTTATTCTTATTCAGCTCCTACATTCTGAACAACATGAACAAAAAAACAAACATCTCAAGCAAAAATCTTTGATCAATAAATAGGAATAACATGTGGAATGCAAGAAAAAAATAATAGATAAAATTACGTAAAATTGACGCATGTCAATTATTTCAACGAAGTTTTGATGTTGACATAATATGAGAATCCCATCATTGCTAATGTTGGTGAATAGTGGATCTACATACTCCTATATATTATTTTAACTAGGATAAACCCCATACTTTATCTCTTATCTAGGATTTTTCACGTAAAAATTTTTGGTGGCTCCTCCCATAAATTTTATTTATCAATGTATGTGCTAGATCTTCGTGCAACACAAACACATTAAATTATCTTTCTACCGTCATAAATTTTATAGCGCAAAACAATATTTTGAGAGCATAATAAGATATTTTAGAAGACACAAAAATTGAAGTCCTTTAGGGAGTAAATTCTAGTGAGCCTCTTTAGAGAATGGAGCTGAGAGAATTATTTTCTCTTCATATATAAGCTAATAAAAAGCATTAAGTGAAAACTAAAGAAAAAGATTCCCCTCCTTTTACTTACAAATCGTGAGAGTATCTTTAGCTATATTCTCTTAGAATAACGCTAAGACACCTAGAGACGACAGAATTCTAGGCTGGCTTATTTCATAGCTTATACAATAAAAATAATAACGCATCAAATCGTGCGGAGCAGTTTTTAAGATGGTAATGGGAGTAAATGATCGGCTCATCATTACAATGTCCAATGGGGAAGGTATAAGTGTATTTTATTCTTCAAATTTTTGATTATTTATTGAATGATTTATTATAATAAGGTTCGAATATTGGCTTGGTGTTAATTGTTTGGGTTGGAACCCCAATTTTACAAGGGGGATTGACATACACGCCACTACAAATATTTCAATATATATATCTAACAACTAAAAATCATATTTACTAATGTAATTATTAAAACTTTCCAAAAGCTAAAATCAACCACTGCTGTTGAATTTTGTTTACTTCACATTTTATAAAAAGCAGTAGCCTCACCATAGCAACTTTGTTGATATCGCCAGCCCATCCACTCGCCACTAGAGCTCCTCACAACCAAGCCTGGGCCCCGAACCTCATATCCTGGATTGATGTGGACGAGGAAACCTAAACCCAGGTTAACATTGGCCATAGACTTGATCTTTTGGAAAGTCTTTGGTGTTATCTTAGTAAATATGAATGTTGAGGTAATACTCATTGTTGAATCTTGATCTGTCCGTGAATCTTACCTTGAGGATTAGAGTGTAAGAAAAGAGGGAGATAGGAAGAGAGACAAAGAGACAAGTGCACGATAATGAACAATAAATTGTCTTTTCTATTTCATAAAATGATTCCATATGTTTTATGGAAGGAGTACAAATGTGAAGTTACATATTTGTTCATTCTTTGATAAAGCCGTTATTAGATATTTTGGGTATTTTAGATGTATAAGTCTATGACCCGGCTAACTTCTGGCTCGACAGGCTTTGGTTCAGTAAAGCCTTCTTGTTTGGCTATGTTGAGTCGAGATTGTCGATCGGTCTTCAATTGACTTTGAGTCGGCAGAACTGGCTTGATTGGATAGATTTTACCGATCGATTGATCTTGTTTGACTATTGACTCTTGATATCTGGTGAGGAGCACATCTTGGTTGAGGGATGCTTGTTTATCAAGTAGATGGTGAATCATCATAACCTGATATTTAGGTCACTCCCCAATATGGAGAGCCGATGGGATGATTAAGACTTTTTGTAACATATTTGCCTCTTGATCCATTATAAGGGGACTCTGGAGCATCCGCGAGGAGATTGTGGTACTAAAGAGCCGAGCCTTTCATCGGGTCAAATCTATCTAAAGGTTAATTGCCACCTTTGACAAGTCTTTTTATGGTGGTTGGCATGCATACATATCTGTCATGTCTTGGTTTGATGGGTTCAAGCTCTAATCATTTGGACGTCTTTAATCTTATTGGCCCTGGCCTAGATGGCTGCATCCGGTCAGATTTAGTTCAGATCACCACGTTTGGTTAGATAAGTGGATCCACTGGTCTTATGTTGGTGATCCCCCCTTAGTTGTACTTTTCTACATTCTCAACTATTGGATCTCCTTGAGATTTTTGTTGGTGCATTCTAATTGTACACTCATTAAACTGTTTCAAGTCTATACATACACACACACACACACACACACACACACACACAC
>NW_018164567.1:642166-700282 GCF_001263595.1 Phalaenopsis equestris
ATATATATATATATATATATATTTGTTATGAAGCAGATATAAAAACATTTCAGTTTTTAAGTTACCAAAATAATGGACATTAAAAGTTATAAAATAAGAAGATTTACATACATAATACTCAATTTCTATGTAATTACAAATCTAAAATCAAAACTTCAATTTTTACATACATGTCTTCTTATTTACATATGAAAATATGTGTTTCAATTTTGTAAAAGTTATAATGGTAATACTTTTTATATAATATGATTAACATGGATAGTACAAGTTACAAAAGTTAAATTTAGTTGCCATTTATGAATACATAGGAATTGGGTGAAATCTATGTAAATACTCCTAGAAATATTCATATTTAACTATGATTCACTTAAAAAATAGTATTATTATTATTTTTATTTTTTTGAAAAAGTTGAACAAATTTAATTAAAAATATATTAATACTTTACCTACATTATGTTAAACATAGAACATCTATTCTTTTTAGAAATGTGAGCCCAAAAGATAATATATGCAATTCGAATTCACATAAGTGAAAATTACACCCTCAATCATTAAGTAGCAAGGAAGTGCACAAAACAAACCTTCTTGATTCAATCTACAACCTTAGGCAATGTTTGGTTGCAACATGATTTTAACTTATATAAGATTTATCAAATCCAAAAAATTTGGGTTTATCAAACACTCTGGACAATGAAGGGACTCGCAAATGATGACAGTGAATCATTTAAATCAGTTACACAATTAGATTTAATAAATCATAAATTTACGTTTTAAAAGAAAAAAAAATGTGACAAATTATGATTTAATAGAATGTTCGATTCAATTTTCATTTTTTTTATATTTAATTTAATTTATCTGAATTTTTTTGCCTAATTTCTATTAAAATTATACCATGAAACCCTTCTTTAGATCACATTCCATTTTTCGTATTAAATAATATTGCTTCTATGTTGTTTACCGCGGCGACCAACATTCAAAGCTACAAAATACTCGACAGGTCTTAGTCCAGGGAACCGTCAACATCCACATGAAAATGCAGTGATTCGGCGATTAATCAAATCACAACCGTCGGTTACATCCGATTCCAGTCACGGCCTCACTGTCGTCGCGGTAACGATAGATGGAAGGTGACGTGACTTCGGGAAATGGAAGCGACAAGCAAGTCCCATATGCAGGCCCGGTGGCTTGACGCTGCTCATAGAGGAAAACCCAACTGCTAGCCATCGAATCTTCTCATAACGTTGTGTGTGAGTGCGCGCGCGCGTGCGTGTGCGCGTGTGTGTACTTTATAATTTCTTAATTAAATAGTGAATTTTTTTTTACCAAGTCAAACCCTATGATTTCTTCTTTTTTGAGTTTTTCATATAAATATTAATAATCAAATTTATTGTACATATTTGTGTGCTAAATTTTTGTATACCACTGAGACATTAATCTCATTTTGTTGTCATAAATAATAAATTTTCTCAGCACTTATAGCCTTACCACTTAGTGGCCTATAGTCCTTAGCCATCATCTCCCTATGTCAAACAAGAGTGCTAGTACTATTAATCTTACTAACATTATCTAGCTCATTCAAAGCAGTAATATCAACCCCATAAGAAAATTTTACTATTACCACTTACTTTGCATTACAGCTGTGATGAAAGTAGTTTCAACACCAACATAAACTACATGCTTTTATTTAGATATTGAAGTTCTACATCATAACCATTACTCGATGGACAACCACATGACAAGAAACAATAAAAACTTGCACTGGAAAGTAGCTTATTTCAGACAGAAGTAAAGTGGGGTCTTCAACTTCTTTTTTTTGTTTTTGGAAATTTGCAGTATGCCTAAATAAAGATGAAGCTTTGTGATTAAGGATTTTATAATGTAAGTAAAAAGATGACAAGTTTTTAAAATTTTAATGCTTGGGTAGCAACAACTCTTCTCAAATCAGACAAGATATTTGGATCGTTCATAATTCTATAAATAAACAACAAATGCCCGACCTTTATTTCACATTTCTATCAAACTCCCTCATAAATTTCTTTTCGACATATGCAAGAAGATACATTTACAAATCTATCTTATTGGATCGCTCAATATCTTATAATTGTAATAGATTTCCAAAACCTAGCCAATTTTTAAGTACCTTTCATTTCAATATCAAGGTTGTGCTCACAAATCTATATTCATGCAGGCATATCTATTTTTATATTCTTTATCATGTATATTGCTTTTGTTCTATCCTTTCACATAGTCTTTACTAAATATGTGACAACACACGAGTTTCACTGATGATTCCTACGATACATGGAGCGGCTCAGGACCACTGTGTAGTTCATAGAGTGGTCCAGAAACAATAATAATGGCAAATATAGGTTAAACTATAGTTTTAAATTCCATAAATGGGAAAATATTCAAGAATATTCTACCATTAATTTACCTCACCATGCATCGAGTTTCTATAAAGATAGAACGCTTTATAGTACATTTTTTAAAAAAAAAATCAAAAAATAGTTTTTTTTTTCCTTAACGGTTGTTTATTTTTAGTATGAGCAATATGAGAAAAACGTGGCAAAATATTTAAATTTAACTATATATTTCCTTGAAATTGTTACTAAACTATTAGTTTTGAGGCATACATTTTTTTTTAATATTATAGCCACATATAGAAAGTAAATACGATTATTGATGATGTATTAACTAAAATTTTGTGTGAGAAATGCTAAATCATCAGGTTTAGTCACAAATATTCTTAACTTTGTCAAAAGTCATGCTCTTGAGCAAATGTAACTAGAAATTTAAAAGTGGGATTGAAAAATGCTTTTGCTAATTTTTTTAGAGTATAACCAATAATGTGTCCCTTCTAATTATTCAAAATAACTTTAGCTATTAATATAATTTCATAAATTATAAAAGATTCAAGAAAATGTTTAATGCAATTTTTTTTTGCTATAAAATGATCAAATACTTTATTAGAAAATTTCTAGAAATTAAGAAGGGTCAAATTAAACTAAGGCTCTGTTTGGGGCAGTTGCTGCTATTTGAAAAAACAACTCTGAAACTGGTGAAAAAACAATTACTATTCAAAAAGCTGTGATGACTCTTATACTTTTTTTTTCTGAAAAAATCAGATAGAGACTTTCTAGCAGTTACCACATGTAGCATGGTCTGGTGGGAAAACACAACTTTTAAATGTAGCTTTTGAGAACGTGGGTATAATAAGAAAAATTACGATGTGGCACCGCATCGCCACCATATGTTATCTCAAATGCACCATAAATAATTCCAATTTTGGAGTGCATACAATAAAATGCATGGCTATATGTCAAAGTAGCTCTTTTATGTACACTTATCCCACGCCTTTAGAGGATATATAGTGCTATGATATTTCTCCACATATGACGTGACATCGTATTGGATCAAGGAAAATCAACACAATGATTCATCCAATAGATAGAGACGTGGAAAATATTTTGATCGCTCATATCCTAAGTTTGTTGGGGAGGCATGTAATGTGCGACTTGGTTAATGTTCCGATAGTTCACACCTTACAGGCAGACTACATTGCCTTACCTTGTTATCCAATGTTTATTACAACATAAAATTTGCAATATGAGATGTGCAGGACAATTTCTTTCTTCTTCTTGACATTGATTATACCATGCCCTAGTAGCCTTAAAGGAATGATAGATATATATTTGCAGTCATTGATAGATGGGCTATAGATTCTTAAAGAAAGAGGTGTCATGACATATGACGTTTTCATGATACATAATTTTCTGAAGAAAGTAGCATTAATGTGAACTATAAGTGATTTTCCTACATATAGAATGTTATCTGGTGGAGCGCCGCAGGAAGGTTATCAGGTTCTTATTGTATGAATTCATAAAGAAGTTACGCTTCAACATGGCTGGAAGAATTCATGTTTTGACTATCATTGTATATTTTTAAGTGTTGAACATCCGTTCAATGAAACAAAAACTCATTTAGAAGAAACAAAATTGAGAAAACATCACCACCTTTAAGAGTATCTAGGAAGATATACTCCAGATTGTTAGTGATATTCCAAAGATTATTATTTGTCTCGACCTTTCTTGACATCGATCACCCAAGTTTGGTGACACTCATAATTGGAAAATTAAGTCAATTTTTGGGATCTGCCTTATTAAAAGAATAACATGATTAGACACAATCTGGATGACATACATATAAAAAAAAAATTCTTTGATAATATCTTCAACACTATGATGGATGTTAAGGGAAAAGCTAAACAAAACTTGAATGTCAAACTTGATTTGAAGGAGATATGCAAAATACAAGAGTTGGAGATACAAGAAACTACTGTCGATAAGCTTATTAAGCCCAAGGCAAAATATTCCTTTGCTTTGTCCAAATGAAGAACAATTTGTGAGTGGCTCCAATCACTAAAATTCTAGAGCGGGTAAGCTTCAAATTTGGGTCATTGTGTTTATTTGGGTAAATGAAAAATACTTGGAATGAAAAGCCACTAATATCATATTTCTCTTCAAAATTTGTTGTCAAATGCATTTAGTTGTTTGCCGAGTGAAATCCTTAATACGTTGATTGAAATTTGTGTATTCTTTAGGGAATTTTGTGCAGCTCATTTAAAACTTGACAGTGCACATCTGTTAGAAGCAAACATTCATGTAATACTTTGCAAACTTGAGAGAATATTTTAATCTAATTTTTTCGACTCGATGGACCATCTACCAATACATTTGCCCTACTAGACAATAATTGGAGGTTAAGTACAATACCAATGGATATATCCATTTAGGAGGTAATTACTTTGAGACTAGATAGTTAATGGCTTATTTATAAAGAATATTGTGAAATTGTGTTAAATAAAATTTATTTTTTTAGAATAAGGCAAGGCCACAAGGATAGATGACTTGTAATTCTGGTGTTTATGTTATATCAATCAATAAGTCAGATGACAATATAGATTACTATGTGATTCTTGAAGAAGGTTGAACTATCTTATCTTGACACCATTGGAGGAAGTGTATTTTTATTCATCTGTGCTTGGTTGTTCCTATTCCTAATTTTGGAATAAAGGTAAACCAATCAAAGTGAAATTTAACAGAATGTATGCTAAATTTAATTATTTTTTTTTAGCTGGATAGACAAGTTAGGTTTACTATCTTCGATATCCCCATAGAATAAGTGATAAAGTTGACTGGGCGGTTGTCATATCTAGTCAATCTAGAGCCACCATTGATATTCAGAGAAATATTTAATCTGCTCATCAAAAAATTGAAATGTCAGATTTTGTTTTTCACTCGATCATACCATAAAGAGCTCAATATAAAGGATGCTAGTAGTGAACACGAAGAAATTATTCTCGGTGATGAGTATGACTTTGACGATGGGTCCGAAGAAGAAATTTTGACTGCATCCTCCAATCACTCTTCAGACGATGAGTAAGATGGGTAGGTTAAATAAAATATTTTAAATCTGCAGTCCCTTAAATTTTAGATTTTACTTTATAGTTTCACATTCGACTATTTAGTATTCATCTATTTCATTTTCATTTTGACTAACTTGTAGTTTCCATTGCACATCATTTTCTTTAAGTTTACTACGTACTAGTACTTTGTTTTTAAATTTTCACTAGTTTTTAGCTTGCACTTTATAGATTCGTCTACCTGTCAACTACAAACTGTTGCATTTTATGTTTACTGCATAGTGTTGTATTTTTAGTTTTTTGCATAGTAATTTGCTATGTGCACTAATTAACTAAAATTCTTTTATTTGTTGTAGATGTCAACTAGAGATAGGGACGGTTTCCCTCCTCGCTCAAGGAGGAGGGTGCATGGAGCATAACATTATCTGTCAAAGAAGCACTTTAGAAAAGGCCGCTCGGATTCTAACCCAATCCCACCCCCATTCACCCTCACCTCTCCTTCCACCCACCTGTAGTAGGGCGAGTTTAGCAGAGGTTCACGACGCATCTACTGGGCAAGAGTCGAGAGGTATTAGCTACCACATTGAGCTTGTCAAGAACACAAACGTTTTTTTAAGATATTGATATTAATACTTTTATTTTTTAAATTGAATAGAAATCTAACCATTTCTTTTTTAAGGTTTTAACCCCCTACATAAATTATTCACGCCATTAGGGATATCATCTAGAGCAAGTACAACTTAACGTACTTGTCCTGGGAGGAGATCCTGGTGGAAAATCAGAATCTTTGGTTGCAGGATTTTGTAATAGATATCTATCACAATAATCATAAGTTGTGTTTATATATTTATCAATCTAACAAAATCAATGTAATTTTGCTGAAAGAATTCTCCTAATTCCCTGAGCATGAAGCACACATCTGGCGCAACATCGACTGCAAGAGTAGCGATCGCCGACGGGACATGTTCAGTGATATTCTGAAACTGTGGTTGTGTCCCTTATTGCTCAATTAGGGTGTTTTTTCCTCGCTACTCTGGGCATGTGATTCTCTGGAGTACCAACAAAATAGCAAGTAGGCTAAGTAACATCAACACTTGGACTGCGAAAGCATGTGAGTCTACAAGCACACTGGTGGGTTGCTCCCACACATAGAATACAAATGAAGGCTAGTAAGAATTTATTTATGCTTTAAATTTTACTATAAATTAAACGTACATTTAAATTATTTCATTAAACTGACATACTATGCAGTTAAGACAAGAGCCCTCTGCTGCCAACGTACTCGAGTGCACCCATAGGAGGCAATCAAACAAGTCATGGATCGACGACAAATCCCATACGACCTAGGTAAACCATGAGTTAAATTAGTTTGATGTTTATGTGCACGGACTCTAAACGTGTGTAACTACTTTTTTACATAAGAGATTCCAACAACTGAAGGAGAGTCAGACAAATCATGGATCGTAAGAATTTATGCAAACTGATGTTTATGCACACTGGTGGGTTGCTCCCACAGAAAGAATACAAATGAAGGCTAGTAAGAATTTATTTATGCATTAAATTTTACTATAAGTTAAACATATGTTCAAATTATTTCATTAAATTGACAGACTGTTCAGTTGAGACAAGAGCCCTTTGTTGCCAACATACCCGAGTGCACCCATAGGAGGTAGTCAGACAAGTCATAAATCAACGACAAATCCCATGCGGCCCAGGTAAATCGTGAGCTAAACTAGTTTGATGTTTATGCACACTGGCTCTAACTGTATGTAACTACTTTTTTACATGAGAGATTCCAATAACTGAAGAAGAGTCAATCCCAAGCGCAGGCGGTGTTATGATCTGAGGTCATGATCCGTCTGAGTATGACCTATGGAGGGAGGCTGTTGAAGGGAAGAAGAAGGGTCGATTCTAAAGGCTCGGGACTCAAGCGTTCACCTACAATGCTCAACCCTTCACAACCGCATATGTGACTTTTACTTCTACCGCATAGGAGAAGGTCTCTAGACATGTTGCTGCATTCACTGCCGGTGTGGAGGTTCGCTTAGATGAGATGAGGTTAGAGTTAGAGGCCAATATGGAGGCAAAGTTGAAGGTTGAGTTAGATGTGTTTTGACAGCAGGAGAAGCAGCGGAGGAAGCCACCATTGGTAAAGGAAGAGGACGATGATGATAAGGAGACAAAGGAAGACTAGCGGAGATTTTTTTTCATTTTATTTGTATGTAATTTTGTTTAATATATATATATGATGATGAGGAGATGAAGGATGATTGGAGGGGGTGTTTTTTCTTGAATATGTTTTTCTTTTAAACATCCAAGGGGATATTCTTTTATTGAATATATATAAATATATATATATATATATATGTTTAATTAAATTTATTTTGTTTATTTAGTTGTTCAATTAGATAATTTACTATTTGTATGTGGTTTTAAATTGTATAATGCTTGGATTGGTTAAGTTACGTTGTGATTGCAGGTGTGGAAATCATAAATAACAAGGAAAAAAATTATTTTTATACTACAAGTTTCTGACGGCTTGCCGTCAGTTTTCCGATGAAGATTCCATTAATCATTGTTATAACTAATGACCTAAACCGTTAGTTATATTATGATCCTATTACCAATGAGTATTCGACAGATTTGCTTCAATAAAAACTGACTACTAATTGATGGGTTCCTCATCAGTTAAAATACTGACACACTCTCGATACCTAACTGATGGATCCACTACATCATAAAAATGACGACTGTGACACTTTTTTGATAGTTAACCAGTCAATAATTTTTTATGGTTAGGTCATGAGTTATTAGAAACCAACAACAACTGACAGTGATTCTGAAGTTTTTGAGCTATTTAAAAACAACTATCAATGTGCATCGAAAAAACGTCGATAAAAAAATAGTTGGAAGTCCCGTCGATTTATAAATTATAGAAATACATTTTAGCTATGGTCTTAAAATAATTGATAACCAGTCGGAAATTTAATATGTAATGGTTTATTCATTGATAACCAACGGACTGAGACGGTCGAAAATCGACTACATTCCCATATTGTGTGTTCTTGACTTGTAGTACTTTCTTGAGCATGTCCGCTAGATTCTTCTTCCTAATTATCTTCTTTAACAAATTTTATTATCATCAATCATGTCCTGAACAAAGTGGTAGCTCATTTCTGTATGATTTCTATGGGCATGATGAACTAAATTCATTGCAAAAAATATCGCACTCTAACTGTCACAAAATACCATAATAAACTCTTGATCAACTCGCAAGTCATCAAGTAGACCCTACATTCATATTGCTTCCATTATTGCCTACGTGACTACAATGTAGTCACCATTTGTAACTTTTTTTCGAAGATACTTTATCTTTTCATCTATTTCCCCTCTTCAAATCACTATCTAAGCTATCCACAACTTCCTTATTGAGATAAGAAATTTCATCCTTCATGGCCAAAAGTGCAAATGCAATGTGATCCCTAAATCAAGATAGTTTTTTGAATATTTTGGCACCTACTCCTGCTCCTAACAATAGATTTCTGGGTTGGGTTCTTATTACCAATATCTTCTTCTACCTCTTCTTGAGCGCTATCAATAGGTCCCTCTTGAGTTGCAGCTAGAACAATTACTTGAATAGAAGTGGATAAAATTTATGAAATACATAGAGTTGCATCAAACATTAACATTTGTTGCATATCCATAGTCCTAATTGATCTCTCCACCTGCTTCGAGTCTCGAGGATTCTAGAAGCTCGACTCATCAAATGTAACATCTCTGCTAATGAATATCTTCATCTTTGCCTGATCATAAAGTTTGAAGGCTTTAACTCAAGCCTAAAGCCAATAAGGATTGCCTTCTTTACTTGTAGTTCAAGTTTGTCATCTTTCACTTGATAATAAGCTTGATCTCTAGCACAGATGCTTCAACCACATCTCCTTTGGGGTCTTCTTTAGAATAGGTGTAGAAGACAGATGGTTCACTAAGTGATAAGCATAATATATGATCTCAACACAATAAATTCTATCAAACCCAACAGTAGAAAACATATGCCAAATTTTATCCACCAAAGTTTTATTCTCTCTCCCTCTCTGCTACCTTATTCTACTACTATTTCTCTTGGATAGTGAAGTGATGATTTATAGCAGCACTCTAGTACTCTTTTCAAAATGCAACTGATATGTATTTATGGTTATTGTCTAATTTGATATATTAGAACATTTTGTCAGTATGAGTCTCAATCCACTTCTTATTGTCATGAAAATTTCTAATACATTGCTCTTGTGCTTCATGGTATACACGTAAACATATCTCGAGTAATCGTTGATAAAAAAGATAATGTATCTCTGCTCGTTGAATAATTATGTCTTCATTGAGCCACAAAATTTGTGTGATACTATAAATTAATTTATTACTGGTAGAATTGAAATACACCCATGTTTTTTCGTCAAACAGACAATATTCATATAAATCAAACTTTTAGGTGCTCACTTATTTGATCAATCTTTGCTTCACCAACATCTAAATTGAAATCTCTCCATCATGAGCTGGCTCCATATGCCATAATGTAGTGGTGTTAGAAGAATCATCAATAATAATAAAGGTTGTGATGATGAACTCTCTTCATAAAAATTAATGCTCCATGACATATCCTCAAAACATATCCCTCAATAAATAACTTGTAGACATGGACCTCTAAAGCCCCAATTGATAATAAATATTCTCTAATATTCAGAAAATGTCTAACAACAGTTAGCTCTCTTACAATACCATCATGCATCCTGATAAAGATGTTTCATGTGCTAATAATATAATAAGCTTGATCATTGCCCATTGTCACTATAACATTATCAAGCTTCTTCTACGTACAGAACTATTCTTGATGGAGACAAATGTGATAGATAGCAGTTGTTTTCAAAATCTAGCATGATCATTTTTATACAAACTATGAGAAACTATAAATAATGATACATCTGAATCTGGCTCATCCCACATTTCCATGATAGGATTGTCTTTCACCTTAGAGAAAAATCTCTTTCTCTTTTTTCTTCAAGTTTGGATAATCTTTCTTCTAATGGTCAGTATCTAAATAGAAAGCACATTGATTTTTCTTAAGATCATGCCCACGAGATTTATCCTACTTATGAGAAGTATTTTAGTTGCCAACCTTTTGCCTTATTTTTCTTCTTCTCAAAATTTTCTCGTTGGAGTGGAAGTGCTTCAGCTGACTTCATCTTTGTGGACTCCTTATCTCTTCAGCGGAACTCATGGTTCAACAACAATATAATTGCCTCACCATAATTCAAGGCCTCCATTCCATAATGAGTGTTATCGTGAAGTTTTTGTACTCATCCAGGAGTGTATTCAATAGAAGAATTTGACTTATGTTCATCTCAAACCTCATCATGCAGATTTAACATATCTGCCAAAAGCTTTATAAAATCCTTCAAGTATTCATCAATAATAAGCCCACATCTCATCTGAAATATTTAGAGTCGACGCTTCAAATAGAGATGATTCTCTACGTTATATGTAAGATATTTGTTCTATAGCATCATCCACAGTTTTCTAGACAAGTCTACATCACTAACCCCATATTTGATCTCATGAGATAAATAATTTTTTATATAAGTTGTAACCACTCCTGTTCATCCTCAAACAATTTCTTGCTGACATCTCTTCAGGATGTTCATCACTATTAATAACTTCCTCCAGATTAAAGCAACATAAAACATTCATCACCTCGCATCACGACATTCCAATTTTTTCTTTGTCTTCAAATCTCACTACATCAGCCTTGACTTGATGCGTAACCAACTGACGAATTAACATTTTTATCAACACCGCGTGGATGTTGAAATACCTGATGACATTCTATTACCTATGGCTCCATTAGAACTTATAAACTAACTTGATATAATCTCATTTTCTTGTGTTTGCGACTTTGCCATAATTGCAGCCGCTCTTTCCAGGAATTGCGCTAATCCAACTCTTATAACAATTGTTGTGGTGTGATTTACCTGATTCGGCGCAAATCGACTAAATTCACGAAGAGATGTTATTGAAAGGAAAAAAAAAAATCAACCATAACATAATTACAACTCTACATATAAATTCAGCTCTAATCTCCCATATAAATGAGAGAGCATTAGGACTAACTAATAACAATAAAAAACGACCAATTTACCTCTTTTCCATAAATAAATCTCTAATACAACTAGATTCATACTGATTTTAACATATTAAAGAAGCGAGTTCCAAATTTCAATGCTGAATTAAAAGTAGGAGATTATAAACAAAAAAGAGCAAACAATAAAAAGTGGGTTACATGTGATAGTGATTTGGGATCGACATCCACAGAAGCTCTAAAGCTTATACTTCTGCAGTATAGTTATTTGTCCCAGAGTTAGTGGGGCTTAATTTGAGCATCTGGTTGGGTCATACAATAATTATATTTTAGTTTTTTTTTTTATTATTAAAATATTTTAATTTATTTACTTTTCGCCTTCTTAAACTTGCACGTGAAATGAGAAAACATTTTAATTAATAAAATATATAATTCAAATAATATTAAAAGTTATGCATAGCAAAGAATATCTAAAACAACAATTTAATGTAAAATTTTAATTAATATTATCATTTTCAAATATATATACTACTTGGTTTCGCATGCTGTGAAAACGTATGAAAAATTTCTGCATGGTCTTGAGAAATCTGATCAAAAAATGAAAGTTTTACATGGTGAAAATTATTAATTCAGTGATTCATTATTTATGTTGGTATAGAGAAACACTCAGATTTCATCATCGTCCTCATATCTTGTCTACTAATGGAAAGCTTTCTCTCCAACGAAAGATCACATGAGAATGGATTGGGATTTGATGAGCTGTGACTAAATTCTTATTTTAATTTGATTCCAAATGCTTTGGGTCTTTTAAAATTGATTAATCAGTAGAGGAAGATATTTTGTATTGGTGAATGAGCTATTTTGATAATTTTTTTTTAATTTAATTTCTGAAAGTATGATCGACTTTAGTGATCTTAATATCGTTAATAAAAATAAAACGTTTTGTCTTCACCGTCGCATTAGTAAAAAAAAAGTTGAGAACTCCTTAAAGAAAACGAAGTGTGGGAAATGAGTAGATTTTGATGATGTCCTAAGTGAAGTGTGGAAATATTTAAGATATTTGGGAGTTGCTTGGCTTACTAAACTCCTTAATATTATTTTAAAAACAAAAAAGATGCATTAGTAGTGGAGAAAGAGTATTTTGATCCCCATTTTTAAGAATAAAGGGGATGCACAAGAGTGCAAATTATAAAGAAATTAAGATGATGTTTCATAAAATAATGGGAGAGGGTAGCTGAAAATAGGTTAAGAATTGATAAAAAGATTTCTCACAATCATTTTAGATTTATGTTGGGCAGGACAACAATTGAAGCCATACTTTTATTGAAGGGTTGGATGGAGAAGTACAGAGAGAATAAGGAGAATCAACATATGATTTTTACTGATTTAGGGAAAGCTTACAATAAGGTTCCAAGAGAAGTCCTTTGGAGAGTTCTAATGTGTTAGCATTTTAGATATCTTGGATACATAGTTCAAAGTGATGGTGATAAAGATGGAGGTGTCATTAGTCGAATTAAAGTTGGCTTGTTGAAGTGGAGAAATCCATCGGGCCTATTATGTGATAGAAAACTGTCGATTAGACTAAAAGAAAAATTTTATAAGATGGTGAGACCTTCAATGCACTTTGGTGCAGAATGTTGACCTTTAAAAGATAAGCATAAAACAAAGTTATATCTTACTTAGATGAGAATGCTTAGGTGGATGAATAAATCTGTGATAGGGTTGGTGTAGCTTTACTGACAGACAAGATTAGAGAGAGTCATCTTAGATGGTTTGGTCCATTAACCGCCAACCATCTGATGATCCTGTTAGAAGAGTAGATATTTTAGATTTGACTTATGTTAAGCAAGGAAGAGGTAGATCTACAAAGTCTTTTGCATATTGTATAAAAAATGATATTAATCAATTAGAATTAAATATGACACTTAATAGGACAAAATGGAGAAAAAGGATTAATGTAGAAGACCCCACTTAGTGGCTTGTTGTTATTGTTGTTGCATTAGTGTAAATGTACCTAAGACAATTTGATTTTCGAGAATCCCAAGGACTAGATACAATGGGTAGGGTTGTAAATAAACCAATGCACTTGAAGAAGATTTTATAATGGCTCCATTAATAATCGATTATGTTTTCCAAATTAATAATAAATAAGTTTGAACTTTTTTTTTTAACTCAAAGTTTAAATGAACCAAATTTGAACATATCCCAAATCATTTGTTAATTTTCATGAACAAACTTGTTTGTTGTTCAACAACTTGTTAAATGCTCTACATTTATATGAGGCATTGTTTGAATAAAATTTGATTAAATTGAAGTCATTCAATTATATATTTAATAAAAATATACAGTAAGTTAATATCAAAATGTAAATAAAATTAATATATAATTTGTTCTTTTTTTTCAATAAAATCATTTGTAAGTACTCATTTATATTATTTAATTGTAAGAAAGTTTATATAGAACTTATATATATTAAGAAACTAGTACTTAAACTAGTTAGATAATTTTCTAAAACATATTTATTACTTATTTATAATTGTAAAATCATTAGTTAAGAATTTTACATAGAAAATCAAATACTTATTTAAACTTTTAGTTTGCTAATTAGCTTTATATGAAATATCAACTACAAATCAAAATTTTAATATTATGTGAAAATTAAGCGCTCTTTTATCAATTAAGAAAAACAAGTCGGGTACAAATGAAGTCAAGTATGAATGAATATATATATTATATATATATATATATATATATGAAAACTCATCTCAAACTTAAATCAAACATGAACAACTTATGATTCGATCAAGTCAGGTCAAATCCAAGAAATACTGAACACAACTCTACTCGATTACAAAACTAACAACGGGGAAGCACTCAGACAATGACCCACTATGGCCTATGTGTTCAATTACTGTTGTATCTACCCACTATAATTTACATGTCAAATTGTTATCATTATAGCCTTCTACTACAACCTTTTGTGGGCAACTGACACTCTTGCAACTAGCCTGTGTGGTCGGTTACTACAGTGGTTTTCCATTGCGACCTATGTGGTCAACTATTGTAATTGTAGTCTTCTATTATGTTCTTCGTGAGCAACCATACAACTGCCAATTACGACGGCGTCTCTTGCCAACTAACGACACCACAACAAGCAATCGCCTTAAGTGTCCAACTACGATCTATTTACCTAACTACTAATACAATATCGAACTACGACATATGTGACCAACTACGACCTATGTGACCAACTAAGGCCTACGTGGTGAGTTCCTACTACAACTTCCCATTGTTATATCTATGGCCAACTAGTGCGCTTGTAGCTACCAACTATGGTTTATGTGGCCAATTACTTTTGTAACTTCCTACTTTGGCCTATGTGGCTCAGTCGCCACCAACGACGACTTATGTGGGCAGTTACTACGACAACTACCCACTAAGAACTCTCAGGCCAATTGACACACTTGCAACTACCAACTATGACTTATATGGTCAATTACTACTGCATATTTCCACTACTGACTTTGTGACAAATAAATATTAATAAAGCTACCAACCATGTCATATGTGATCAACTAGGACAATTTGTTCAACTTCTATTAGTACTGCTAAATATTGGCTCTGCGGCCAACTGTCATTATTGCAGTCTCAAATCATGATCTCTGTGGCCAATTGAAGATATTGCAGCCACCGACTACAACCTTTATGACTAACTATAACATTTGTAGAGGCCAATTATGACCTTTACTGCTAGCTATCTATTATTTTCAAGAGTTACGTTTGTTGTCGCCCACTTAAGTTGGATAAATATTGTATTTATATAATTATCGACATTATAATTTCATTTTTTTTAATTTTGGAAACGTGTGGATCAATGCACTTATAATCATGTAGTGAATTACTTTGACTGAACTAGACCACGTGTTTATTTCCATTCAAGGCTTTTTTCCACCTAAAATCTTGGTTGCTCCTCATACTGCTTTTGCATCATTTTCTTTTGTATGTGTGTGTTGTACGTACGATGTTAAAAAATGAGACTAAGAATAGAAAAGTGTGAAAATAAAATCAATTTTAATATTATGTTTTTTAATCACACCCTTTAAATGGATGACTTTAATTTACAATTTTTGTACTTATTTGTCCGAGTGAAGATTTATGTTTTTCTATACTAAATATAAATATTTTGTTGTCATATAATTTATAAATGTTCAAAGAGAGTGATGAAATAGTGACGATTACTTCATTTTAAAAAACTTTGAAAAATTTCACAATTATTTAAGGTGCATAACCCACAACTTTTTTTACATTAAATATACAATAATATATATATAAAATAATACAAAAAATCTTAGTTTAACAAAACACACCAAATAATATCGCTTCAAGTAATAATTTAGTGTCCAAAAATTTATTCACTCTTACATCTTAATATTGTTCCTCAAACTCATGACACAATCACTATCATTTTCTTACATTCCAATTTTTCCCTCATTAGAATTGGACTGTAAACTGTAAGTCATTATTCTTTCCCTTCTGGAAGAAGACAGAGAGGTAAATTTCTTCCATTGGCTAACATGTGAGTCTCACATAACCTATTTCGCAGGTTATTTCCTTTCCAGCTTACCACAGATGCAGAGAAATCGAGTTAGGCGAAGGACCCTGTAAAGCAACTTAGAGAGAGACAGACGTAGAAAGAGTCTCTGTGTGCTCCAGTGAGTGAGAGTGAGACAGATATCCAAATCCATTTTTAATCCTAAGCTTCTCTTGATGCCTCATCCACAATGGCTTCTCACCGAGATCTGGAACCTGACGCTCCGCTAGCTCTGACAGACATTAAAACCATAGTTTGAGATCTGCAATTCCTGCATCTATCCCATCTCATCTCCTCCTCGTTCTTCTTCTTCTTCTTCTTCTTCTTCTTCTTCTTCTTCTTCTTGTCAACCATTTTAAGACCTTTCATCAGCTCGGATGGAACGCATCAGAAGAGGAAGAACAAGAGGCGGATCATTGCCAATGACCACTCTGCTGTTCTGCACTTATCTCTGTTTTTTCTCCACTTCTGCTCTGTTCTCAAGCAACTCCCATGGCGATTCTCCTTCAGGTGAACAAGATCAGATTTTTACCCAAAATTCATCCATCCCCCGTTCTTTCTCTCATAAACCCATCGCTTCTTCAACCTCCAATGCCAAATGTGTTCCAATGATGACATTTTTTTTACTCAAAACTGCCTCCTTTTTGAAGATTAATCTTCTTTCTTCGCAGGCCGAGGAAGAAGCTCAAGAACAGCAACCTTCATCGAGGTAACAAATCTCTTAAGACATGATAATTTATGTGCCGATAAGCTAGGTGCAAATTACTATTTTGAGGATGATAATGCGGTAAATTTTTCTTCGCTATCACCCATCCGTACAAGTGAACATCACACCTAAAATTTTCTCTGAGCATGGCGCAGGTTTATTTGCGCAATTTAGTGAGAAGTGAGGGTGAAATGCTAACGTGAGCCGCCTTGGGGGCATGCAGGGAAAAGAGACGGAGATGAGCGGCCCAGAAGGCGGGCCGGGTTCCTATCCTCCGCGGTGCACGTCAAAGTGCGGTGACTGCAGCCCGTGCTACCCGGTCCACGTGCCCGTCCCTCCGGGCATCCCCGTGATAGCTGAATACTACCCCGAGGCATGGCGATGCAAGTGTGGCAATAAGCTCTTCATGCCTTAATCCTCACCCTCATCCGTTTACCAGGTTAGTGATTGCATGCATGTTTGGGAAGATTGTCTCCGCATGCATGTTTGTATAAAGAGAGGGCAGGATAGAATATCTGCCTTCTTGTAGAGCTTAAGAAAATGTAGAAATGCATTACTTTTTCTTTATTATTTTCATTATTGAACATCATTAATATTAAGTTATTGAGTATATTGTAGTTAAAAAAATGTGTTTTTGTTTTAATTTGATTCAAATTTTGAAGCTGAATTTATGAAATGATTCCTTAACTGCAACTTACTGTATTGGAGAAAAAAATTACGCAAATCATGTACATTTAAAATTTAGGCATGTACATGCATAAGATCGGATTTGTGTATTTTTTTATCTGACACATAAATTTTGTTTTTTATATTTATACCACGCAAATTCTTCATATCACATAAAATTATTCTTTCTAACTTTTAGAAGTAAGAATTTGTTCGGGACAGTTACAAATATTTGAAAAAGCAGCTGTGAAACTGTTATAGAAAAATATATTCTTAAAAAAATTATGGTAGTTATTATAATTTTTTTGTTTTCAAAAAGTCAGGTCATACCTTTGTAGATTTCTAGTCTGACTAGCTTTCCACCACAACTTTTAGAAATGACAGACAAAACATAGTTTTATCAAACAGAAAAAAAAGTGTCATGGGATATGCCGCCACACCGCTGTCCTAAACACACCCTACATCTTCTGCTTAAGTTTAAATAAACTAAAAATTAATAGGTTAACGAATTAATAACATTGAACTAACAATTTGTTTCTTAAATAACATTTGGATATTTCATTTCTTTACTTTTTCATAGATTTTGTCATGCGATTACCTTAATATGGAAATGGTAAGGCAATTATTAAAACCTGCAGTGAAGTATCTCCATTGTTATAAGTGATGCTATAAAAAGTTGGAACAATTTTTTTAAAGTAACCCTTATTTTCTCTTTTTTTTCAAAGTAAAACGAATGCCTAAAGAAACTCCTAAACTTTATATTTGTAGTACTTAGGAATTATAATCTATCATGAAATTCTTCATTTCACTTTTAAAACTAAATAATAATGGCATGTTTGATGTGATATATGCAAGCAAATAGAAAAATCTAGGGGCTAAATTTATAAATAAATAAGAATTGTGTGGTATGTAAGTAAATTCCCCAAAAGTGAAAGAATAAGTTAGCATTTCACGGCTGACAAGAGTTAATCATCCGATAGAAGAGCGACTAGGTCTGCTGCACAAGGCTGGCAACCTGCGCAGGAGGTGAATCCTTTTGTAAGCAGATCAATACTTATTTTTTTCATGTATACTTTAGCTTAGCTTGATATGGAAAAATATTATTTCAGGAAGTACCGATCTGTTGTCCATTAGAGTAACTTTAAATGTATGGCTAGTGGCACTGGTTGCATGTTTGTGGAAAAAACAGTTATGGGGAAATTAGCCCTTGAAATTTTGCTATTTAGAAAACTAGCACCCGCTTTATTACCAGTAAAACCCCAAATCATATTTTTCATTGTTATAGAATTTGTAATTATATGATCATGGCATGCAGAAATCCAGCAGCTATTATTGTAAATGGTAAAGTTTCCAGTGCTGTGTTTGTAATTATCCCATAATCTAATAATATTTAATTTTTATCAGGTGATCTCCAGTCTTCATATTTCTTGCCTTCAAAATTTAATATTTCGCTTCGAAAGGATAATTAAATTTTGAATCGTTCGCACTGTTGCATGTTATATTTAAGGCTCCGTTTCGGGGCAGCTGCAACTTATTAAAAAACTTTTGTGAAGCTGGCTAAGATAATCTGATATCGCAAAAAGTTATGGCGACTGTTACAATTTTTTTTTTTTTGAAAAAGTCGACCGCAACTCAAAAGCTCTCATCGCGCCTAGTTAGGAGCAGTGAGAAAACACTGGTTTCAGTGACAGCTTTTTGAAAAAGTTGTCAAAATGCAGTTTACCCAAACGACCAAAACAGCGGTGCAGTGTCGCACCACCGCCGCACAATCACGACGGAGCCTAAATTATATTTGCACAATTGCTTTAAGAATTTGAGATGGTTGTCTTCAAAAATTACTATGAATACATATAATTTTTTTTCTATAATTTTTGAATTAATAAAAAAAATATGATCTACAGTTTTGAGTATTGTAGGACATTCTTTAAAAGCAATACAAACAAGATCAATGTTATGATGTTTTGGCACAAACTCTTTGCACTAGAAATCTTAAAATATCAGTATTAATAATGTTTCAACATATGTGAATTTTGCTGGTATGGGCTTGCTTCAACATTATAAAAATCTGAAATAGAGGTTATCATAATATTTTAATATAAATTATCATAAGATTCTAAAATGAGGTTATAATCAAATCCTAAATAAAAAAATTTAAGGAAAACCCTAGTACTTGATGTTGATAAAGAGACTTATTAAGCAATTATGGAACTATTTTCAACCTCAATGTTTTAACTAAATTATGAAGAGAGACTAACATGTTGATTTCTCAAAGAATAAATTATAATGATTTGGCTATCCAAATTGTGCTCCTTCAATATTAGATTCTTGTGACTATTAAGATACTGATCATTTAGATTCCAGTGTAGAACTTAAAATCTCATGCAGAAGTTAGAAGACATTGATCCCAAAGGAAGATTTCATCAATACGATAATATAAATGATGTGAGGCTTTTGATAAGTAATAAAAATGACTTAAAGATGAAGATTTGAATCTTCTTTAAGTAAGAATCATCAAGCCTTCAATGTTGATGTGGAGATTAAAATCCATAGTTTATATGATTTGATTGACTTTCGAGTATAACAACAGGATAAATATGCTTCTTCCTAGATAAACAAGCCAAGCGCCCTTTTGCTTACCCATGTGTATTTATTGCTAGACTTAATTCACATACTAGCCCGACCAATATGACCTAAATTCTTACCAAGGAAAGTTCCAAAAATATCAAGGAGATGTTTTCTTTAAGTTTCATGACAAGACGAATGAAATTAGTGCAATACCCAAATTCTTTTCTTAAGGCCCAATTGAAAATATATTTAAAAGAAGATTGTTATTGCACCCTATTGTTTAATGAGTAACTAGAATTTATATACAACTTATAGCTTCGTATGTCATATGGCTAATAAGAATGAGATGAATGACAGAAGAAAAAAATAATATTTTTTGTATATGTATTATGTATGATGACAAACACTATATTTTAGTTTTAAATATGAAAAGTGTTATGAATATTAATTCAATATACGCTCTAATTATTGTCATTCTAAAAATTCATTCTCCCTTTAAACCCTTTCATGTTAGTTAGATAAATCATACTTCTCTCCAATCGCTAATTAATGCCTTGTTCTCATCAGAATAGGTATCAATATGATCAAATATGATGTGATATTCCCGTTATAGGCATTGCCCATACACTTTCATAAAGGCATTGGTTGTGTAGTATGAGTTAGGGCCGTTAGAAAAGCTTGTTGTTTGCGAACAAATCATGTTTGGCTTGCTATGGAGTTCGTGTTCGATTCATTTGATAAGCAAATGAGACAAACACGAATAATTTTTTTTGTTTGATTTATAAACGAACCAAACACAAACAGTCGTTTGTTTAAATGTTTTTGAATCGTTATTGTTTGAAATATAAAATAATTATTAATATAATTTATCATATTTTTAAAAACTAAATCCTATAAATTATAATCTGATTTCCAGGCTCACCTCTTAGCTTATATTAAATCATATAATTTCATATTTATCTTTAGGTTCGCCTCTTAGCTTAAATTTTCTTATATTTCATCTAGATTTATTTAATTTCTTTAAGTGAAACCTAGTTTTTGAAGTTTTTGGGAGTGAAATCTCGCATATTGCCTCTAGATTTGAATTTTTTATGGATGAAATATGATATTATGGTTTTTTTGTGAGTTGTGCCTCAGCTATTGTACATTTGTGCTATAATTCATACATATTTAAGCATTAATTTCTTACATGTTTAAGCTTTTGAAAGATTTCGAATAATTCAAATAATCCAAACAATGCAATCAAATTTGTAAGATTTTGAACAATTCAAATAATTCGAACAATTCAAACATTTTAAATATTTCAAATATTTTAAACATAATTCAAACAAATCGAACCAAACAAAAACTGTAACTTCACGAATAATTTTGAACACGAGCCTATTTCAAACACATTTAATTCCAAATAGACCGAACACGAACACGAGCTTTGTTCGTTCGTGTTCGGTTCATTTACACCCCTAGTATGAGTGTTATCCATTATGAAAAGAAAAATATTTATGTATTTAAATATAATAACAAGACCAACAAATTCTTGCATATCAAATCAATGAAAAGGACATTATCAATGCAAACTTAAATATGTGACAACCTCAAATCTTTAGCTCAAATTCATTTCTAAGAAAGATGCCACTATCTAAATGAATATTGTAGGAAACCCTACTGAGATTGATACCCATATTAATTTAATACTAACACTAGCATATTTATTGTACTTTCTTTTAAAACTTCACATAAAAGTTTTTTTTTTTTATCTTGAATTTCTTGCTTCTAATTACTCCTACTGACACATCTTAAAATTACATATTTTTATATGTGTATTTCATGTTCATATTTAAGGATATTACGTTTTAATGAAAGATATTTTGTATGTTTTTTATTCATGTAAAAAAAAATAAGGTTTAAGAGTAAAAGGAGCAAAAATGGAGCAAATGAAGCTAAAGAACAAAAAATTGACCCGGTGCATAGGCGTCAGGGTGTTCTAGAAGCTCAGCGCCTAGGCACCACAGTTGGGTGCTTAGGCGCCAGAGACTGTTATGCATATATTCAATGAATTTTGACGAACTTCAAAAAGGTGCCTAAAGTGACTCTTGGTTATTTTCAGAGTTTTATATATAGGAAGCACTTCCACACGTCCAAGAAGAGGGAGGAGGATAGAAAGTTGTTTTTGGGTAAATTAGAACACCATTGGGGTGGGTGACAACCATAATGAGAGTGTGGTGATTGTAAGTGTTTGTTGAGTCTTGTATGAATCTTATGGAGTCAAGTTCAGACAAGAAACTTCAAAGGATTGCTTGAGGAAAAATATGAGATTAGTATTTATACTTTTGCTTAAGTTTTATTTTGTAAATTTGGTTTTTAATATAAATCATGTTTTGTTTTGTTATTCTTATGAGTTTTGAGTAGTTTTCTTTTCTTTCTCCTTGCAATAAGAAGTAATCATGTGTAGGGTTAGAATCTTTTGAAGAGCGCTTTTATTCTAAATATTTGTGATGGCATTTTCACAAGTTCTTAATTTACTTTGCAAACTAGACATTTATGATGTTAAAATCTATTGTGAAACATAATGACCCGGGAGAGTTAGGATTTCACCCAATTAATGAGTACCACACTACAACTTGGATGAAGGGGATGCCACGTCCAATGAGGAGTGTAAATAGATAGGGAGATAAGTGTTGATGGGCGTATAATTGATGATTCTACAGTGACAAGCTAGAACCTTTTTCAATTTGGTTAGTTCAGAACTTGAGGCATGATTAATCCTATAGAGAGGGCAGAGTCGGTAATCTGGAAGTGAGAGGCTAGAATATACTCAGCACAACCATTTCAATCAAGAACTTAACTTTAGATTAATCAATATTTTTTATGCACTCGGGAGAGGGTAAAGAATATACATGCTCCTATTTGTCACAAAACCTCATTTACATCTATAAGCATTTGATTCTTACATTAATTACAATCACTTTGCATGGGGAAAGACTTTTTATTGTAATCATATTCCTTTACTCATCTGCATTTAAGAAAAATTGCATTTACTTTTAACTTTAATTTAGAATTAGCAAACTTTAGTTTATATCTTTTTACAAACCGTTCGATATTATTCTCCTACAAATTTTGTTTACAGTTTTAGTAAAAATATTTCTAAGTTGACATAGAAATTCACTTATTTTCTGTGAGTTTGGTATTGGGATTTTTAAAGAAAACTCTATATTACTTAAAACGATACATATACTTACATAATACTGCTAGTGTGTAAGTCATTAATCAATTCTATAACATAATTACTTTGCATACTAGCCACTGAATATAAATTGGGTCAAGTTTTGGTCATTTTTCATAACTTAAATAATTGTGCAATTGCGGCTCGGGTCAAGTTTTTGGCGTCGCTGCCGGGAATAACAGAATTTTTACCTTAAAAATTTTTATTAGACTTTGATTTATTTTAGGAGAATTGAATTTTAATTTTCCTTTATTAGTATTTGTTTATTTCTGAAAAAAAAAGGAAAACTAAAAAGATGTATAAGAATTGAAAAAACATAATAAATAGAAATATATATATATATATATATATATATATATATTTTTTTAACCTTTAATTTTGCATGTGTAGTTCGAAATCTGAAGATTTAGTACCTTATGATTCTGAGTTAGAAAAAAACATAAGAAAAATTCGAAAACAGAAAGAACTTCACAATTCTCAAGAAATGGAAAATACTTCACAAAATAATTTTGAAAATTAAACAGTTGAAAATGAATATCGTAATATACAAAGACCTTTAGAAGACTATGCAAACCCTACAGCAGATGAAATTCACTTAAGCATAGAAACTCCTACTGTAGTAGCTAACTCATTTGAATTTAAACTGTTATCATACAAATGATACAAAACAATCAGTTTGAGGAACACCATCTGAAGATCCAAACTTACACTTCTCAAGTTTTCTAGAACTATATTTTATATTTAAATATGATGGTGTATCAAATGACGTTGTTAGACTTAGATTTTTTTTTCTTTTTCCTTAAGGTGATAAAGCTAAAATGTGGTTAAAATCATTAGCACCCAGATCTATTAGAACTTAGGGGGAGTTAGCACAAAAATTCTTGGCTAAGTATTTTACACTTTCAAAAACTGCTAAGCTTAGAAATTATATAACCTCTATTACTCAGTTTGAAGGCTAGTCAATATACGAAGCTGGGAAAGATTTAAAGAACTCTCCAGGAGGTGTCCGCATCATGTCTTGCCAGACTGGTTAATTATTCAAATATTTTATAATAGATTGGTAGGATCTCTTAGATCTATTATTAATGATGTTGTTAGAGGTTCATTAATGTCAAAACCATTTGATGAAGTTCATGTATTAATTGAAGAGATGACTACAAACAATTTTCAATGGCCCCCTAGAAGGATAAATTCTAAAAAAATAGCTAGTGTTCATGATAATGATGCAATTTCTATATTGACATCTCAAGTTGTTGCACTATCTAGGAAGATAGATCAATTTGGAATAAACTTTTTCTCAAATCTCTCATGTGATAGAAGAAAATTCATTAGGACAAATGATTGATTCTCAGCTTCATTAAAGATTTTAAATGTAATTAAAAATAAACTCAATAACCCATAGTCGAACTATTACAACCCAGGTTGGAAAAACTACCTTAAAATTAACTGGAACAATAATTCTGGTGGCGGAAATCAACGATGGGGAAACAATCAAGCAAACCCATTGAGAAACTAGAACAACTATAGTAGTATTAACTATAGACCTTCTCACCCTCCTAGATTTACAAATAACCAACCAATTAAGGAGAAAAAATTATCTATAGAATAAGTGGTGTTATAGATGGAGAATCAATTACAAATTCAAAATGTTGCAATTAGAAATATTTAGAACCAATTGTGACAAATTGCTGACGCACTTGGTAATAGGACTCAGAGAACACTTCCTAGTACTATTAAATAAATCTTAAAGATAAGAACAAAGAGCAAGAGAAAGTTAAAGTTGTCCGACCCAGAAGTGGAAGGAATTAAATGTTGGAATTCAAAAAGAGATTGAAGTTGAGGGGGAGAACATATAAATTGAAAAATGAGAACAAACTATTCCTAAAAATATAGAAAACTCTGTCTCTCCAACTAAGATCAATATAGAAAGACCACCACCTCCATTTCCTTAGAGACCTAGACAACAAAAGCTGGATCAACAATTTTTAAAATTTTTGAGATATTCAAAAAGCTTACCATTAATATTCTTATTCCTGAAGCTTTGAAATAGATGCAAATTTAAGCTAAATTTATGAAAGAAATTTTAAACAAAAAGAGAAAGTTTGAAGATTATGAAATTGTTGCACTAAGTGAATAATGAAGTGTAATAATTCAGAAAAAGTTTCTTCAAAATTTCAAAGATCCTGATAGTTTTACTATACCTTGCGATTGGAGACGGATTTTTTAGAAAAAATATTATGTGATTTATGAGCTAGAATTTTAATGAAAGAAGGTCATAAACCTAGGGCTGATCCTCAGAAGAGATTGAAACCTATTATGAAAGAAGTTGTTAAGAAAAAAAATTTTAAAGTGGTTGGATACTGAAATTATTTATCCTATTTATGACAGTATTTAGGTTAATCCAATTCACTTCGTTTCTAAGAAAGTTGGAGTGACTGTAGTTGTACATGAGTTGAATGAATTAATTCCATTAAAACATTTCACTGGAGGGTGAATGCATATTGATTATAGAAAATTAAACATTGGCAATAGGAAAAATCACTTTCTTCTATCTTTTCTGAATCAGATGTTGGATAGACTTGTGGGGCACCAATATTTCGGCTTTTTGGATGGATATTCTAGATACCACCAAATACCAATAGCCCATGAGGATCAAGAAAAGACAAAATTCACAAGTCCATATGGAACTTTTGCTTTTAGAAGGATCTTTTTCTGTTTATGTAATGCGCCTGCAACCTTCTAAAGGTGCATGATGATTATTTTAAGCAACTTAATTGAGAAAAAAAAATTGAAATTTTTATGGACGATTTCTCAATTTTTGGAACCTTTTTTTATTCATGTTAAGATAATTTAGTTAAGATTCTAAAACACTGTGAAGAAACAAATTTAGTTCTCAGTTGGGAAAAATGTCAATTTATGGTCACATGAAGAATTGTGTTAGGACATAAGATTTCTGAAAATGACAGAGAAGTAGATCCAGTAAAAATTCAAGTTATTGTTGAATTACCACCTCCTACGTTAGTGAGAGGAGTTAGGATTTTTCTAAGACATGATGGGTTTTACAAGCGTTATATTGAAGACTTGTTTAATTGAGCAAGTCGTTGCCCACTTGCTTTTTTGCTGAAGTCTTACATGACTTGTGTCTCGTCTACCTGGTCAGTTCGTCGTTTCAACCGGATTTTCTCTCTTGCAAGGTCTTGGACAGATCTTTTCGATGTCTATGATCCGACTGAACTCGCTGTCAGGATGATTTGCGCCTTACCCTTGACGGTTCTTGCCATTACCGAGTAAGGAACCGTCTCCAGAGATTTGACATATCCCGGGTTTATAGACGTGGATTCTCATGCTTGACGTTGAATTATCGGTCGATAGCCTTCCCCAGAGGGAAGCTTTGTATTCTCGATCATTCGTTCTCTTTGAAATTCATGCCAATAATTCTGGTGTAAACATACATGCATGTATATATATATATATATTTTAGGAAACTTAATTTATTGGGTGGGTTACTGGAGGTATTGCTGTCAAAAAGCACGTTGTTCGTGAACAATTCGTGTTCGACTCGCTAGAGAGTTCGTGTTCAATTCATTTGATAAGCGAACGAGAAGAAGACCAATAATTTTTTTCATTCGGTTCATAATCGAACCAAACACGAACAATCATGCGTTCGATCGTGTTCGAATCATTAAAATAATTTAAAATAATTATATATGAAAAATTTATAAAATTTTGAAAATAATTATATACTCTAAAAATATATCATATTTTAAAAAATTACATCCTATAAATTATAATATATGATAAATTATTAATCATAATATATTAATATTAGTTGTTTAAATATTATATATTTATATAGTATAAGTTATATAACTATTAAATTTTTTTTCCTCTCGATATACTTGTTTGTCATATACATAGAAAAATATAATTAGTAATTTTATCCGCCTAAAAAATAAAGTAATTTCCTACCCAAATCTTATATATTTATGTATCTAATACTCAAATTTTATTTTTTGACTTATATATCATTTTATGTATACATGAAATATTGTATTTCATTTTTTTAGGGTTAAAATGATTATATTTTTTATATGACATAAATATTTTGGGTGGCATAAAAAATAGAGATAAAATGTAAATATTAGACAAGTTACTGCAGAGGATTTGGATGTTATGCATAAAAATGCCCCAAAAAGTTCACATTAATGCAGTTGCAGCAACTTTATGTCATTATATATGCTTTATACATGCATATGTTTATATGGCGCACATTTTCTGTCCGGACACTTAACGTACCTCTACGTGCGGTACAAGTTATTCTTGAGTTATTTTCATGTTATTTTTAATAACCCAAAATAACCCAGAAATAACCCAAAAGTAATGACTGCGGGTTATTTCTAGGTTATTTTAAGATTATTGAAAATAACCCAAAAATAATCTGAAAATAACTCAGAAATATACCGTGCCGCACGTAGAACTACGTCAGGAGTCCGCACAGAAAAATTTTTGGTTTATAAGTGGGTTCACTATCAGCTGGAACCGGTCGGACCGGACCGAGTTGACGTAGCATTTGGGAAAACGAACCGGCTTGGTCTGGCTGGATAATAATAATGGGAGGGAACATGAGCAGTAGCTACTGTTTAGATGGGGCCACCTTTGGGTCGAGCCAAAAGACCGGTCCTAATGCAGTTCTCTGCGCCACTTGCACCTATAAAACAGCCGGTCACTGCAAAAGTCTCTGATAAATGGCGAAATTACTTTTTCCAATTAATTATTATTCTTAGCTTATTTTTATTTATTTTTATTCTTATTTTATTTTTTAACAAAATTCTGGTATTTTTGGCAGTTTTACATTTACGGAGAGCCGTCGGATGTGCAACGTTTAGTACCAAATATCAATTTTCCGCAAAGGCAAAACTTCACAGAGTAATCAAAACTATAAAAGAAAATTCTCCTGCATCTAATAGAAATGGTAAAAAATGGGCATGAGGTATCATTTTTTCTGATCTAACAGGCAGCATAACCCCAAAGAAAAGGAATCCTAAAATAGGGTCACAGCGGGATCATTTTTGTTGATCTAACACGAAGCATAACCCCAAATTGTTGAGGAAGGTGGAGACCCGGTCCACTTCCTATTACGACAGATTCTTTGATAAATTGATTCTAATTTATCTGCTCTTAATTCTTTTCCTTATGTATTTTATTCCCTGTCATAGTTTGATGATTCCCAATTTTTATTTAAAGCAATTGTCTTCTATTGACAGGAAGAATTAAGGAAAACTTAATTAATTAAGTTTTACCAGATTAATTTTCCGTCCCTCCTGTTATAGAGAAAAAAGCAATGAATTTGATAGCTTGCCTTAATGGGCTTTATATGGGTCATTAAAGCATGATTCCATGGATTCACGAAATTAAGGATTACCAAAACAAGTTGGATACTGTGAAACTTTAAAAGGGGCCTCATGATTACAGGGATGCGGATTACTCTCCAAACAGTTTAAAATTATTTTTTCTTTTTCTTGGTGTGACTCTCGGTTTAGAGAGAGAGAGAAGGTGAGAGAGAGAGAGAGAGAGAGAGAGAATTCTTTTTTGTAAGTCGACGTGGTCGACGGTGTAATCCTCAAAGCTAATAAAATCCTCTGCAGCTCCGCGAACGTAGGCAAGTTGCCGAACCACGTAAATCTTGTGTCGCCTTTTTCTGGTGTAATTTTCTCGATCTATTTTTCGTTTTATTTGTCGTCGTTTTTCTTAACACAAATGACACTCCAAGTTCCATATCATTTTACCCAGCAATAGATATAACCCTTGCTATAAAACCATATTCCAGATCTAACAGAAGTATAACCCTTACGAGAACGCATGCGATGTGAGGAGATCACCAGAACAGAAAGAGAAGGAGAAGGAAGAGAAGAGAAGACGAAGAGGAACCGTCACCTACCGGAGACGAGGAGGGGAAGGGAAGAAACTCACGAATTCTCTTTTGCGGGATAGGGCAAAGGGGTAAGGGCGTAAAGATTGCGTCCACGAAGTTGTGCCCTGCCTATTATCTGCGGCTCAACTTTTGTTTGGAACCGCGGGAGGCGGCGGCGGGACTGCCAAACCAAAAGCCGAAACCAAAAAAAAAAAAAATTACATTTTTAAAAGATGAAATTTAATGTTTATATAAATTCTTAAATTTTAATAAAATGCAATTTTTTTTTTCTGACATATAAAATAGCTTGGTATAAATGTTTTGATGTTAATATAAACAATAAAATAAAGTAAAACAATTTTAAATTTATATAAGAAATTAGATGTTCTTCATAACTTGGTTCATGTATTTGTGAAGTAATGGAAAATAGTCATGTGAAATGTGATAAATATTTATATATATATATATATATAGATTGATATCAATTAGAACTATTAAAAAAAGTACAGATGGAGGAAATGAAGCCTAATACTCTGTTTAGTCTCGGGTATGGAAGTAGGTAAAGTGGCTTTGCCATATCCTCTCCATCTACTTCTTGGAAGCATCAATCAGTTTGATCAAATCTTGTGAACTTTCTTGATATGGTTTGAAAAAGAAAATCTTATACTATATCAGGCTGAATCAAATAAGTTTGAATATTTTTATAGATATTCAATTGATGAATAGACAAATTTGAACAACTTGTTCAATTCATTTAGGTTCATAAGCAAATGTATTTAAAGCTTGTGAATAAGATTGTTAAAGAAGCTTAATTAAGGCTCATTCTTGAATGGTATTATTTAAATAATTATTTCAAAGGCTCAACAAGTTTTAATTGATATAGCTATGATACGCCATGAATAATTTTTTTTTATTTTTTTTTCATTTGGCATGAATCTCAAAATGATTGACATGAATATCATAGATTCTTTGAGCAAAACTTTCAAATTTAAATTAAGAAAATTCCAAACTGCTCGCCCCCCATATGGTGTAAGATGCACCCCAAATATAGTGCAATAAAATGCCACAGATATGGTGTCGCTCCCTCCAATAAATACTTAAAACCTGTATACTTAAAATATTATGGCGTTCTCCAAACTTTTAAAGTTCTTTCCTCATCCAGCTTTCAACTCCTGCCTCTGCACCCCACAAACATTATTACAATTCTCTGTTATAGCTTATGTGACCAACTAAGGCATATACAACTCAGGCTTTTGTTATCGGCATTGTTATTACAACTCCCTAATATGCCCTACATGGCCAACTGTTGTCATTACAACCTTCTGTTATCGACATAGTGGCCAACAGACATTTCAGAAGCTATCACCTACTACTTGGGTGACCAACTACAACTTACCTTGTACACAACTCATGCAATTCCTAATTTTGGTCCCTATGGCTTACATATGTTATTGTAGCTCAACACTATGACATATGTGACCAGCTACGACCTTTGTGGTCCACAATTAGTGCAACTTCTAACTTCAACTATTATGGCTTGTAGGAGTTTATGTGACTTACCACTACGACTGACGTGGTCCTCAATTCATGTAGCTCCCAACTCTAGTCTCTGTGATCTATGAACACTATTAGAGCTCCACTCTATGACCTATGTGACAAACTACAACTTACGTAGCTCAAAGCTCATGCAGCTCTCAACTCCGACATCTACCTCCTATGCACATTATTAGAACTCTCTGCTAAAACTTACGTGACCAACTACGACCCATGTGACCTATAACACACACATCTACAAACTGAGGCCTCTACGACCTATGAACAATATTAAATGTCACCATTACAGCCTATGCAATCAACTACAATCTACATTGCTCACAACTCCTGCAGCTTTCAACTCCGACCTTTATGACCTACAGATGTTATTACAGTTAAGCACAACGACCTACGTGACTCACAACTAAACCAGCTCCCAACTTCAGACTCTTCGGAGTGCGAATGCTATTGCAGCTCCATACTACGAATGTTGTGGCCAACTGATGCTTCTAAAGCTATCACCTATGACCTACATGACTAACTACTACCACGACATTTAACTATGACCTTTATGATAAGCTTGCCCCACAACCACCTTGTAAAGCATTCACAAAGGATTATTGTCTTCATAACAATCAACCACAACGTTCCTGGCCCGTTACGACTATTATTGTCAAACAAACGTTGTACATCAACATTGTAATTCCATCTCCTCAAATTAAAGAGGAGAGCGGGTTTGCGTACTTACAATTCCTTAATTGTTTACTTCAAGCCTCATAGTTATTTTTTTTTCTTTCTATGGTTTCCCATGTAAAAATAAAAGCTTCTCCCCCTACTTACCTATCTTTTTTATTTTTATTTTGTATGTATGTTGGATCTTCATCGAACATTAAAAAGCTGGGTTATTAATCAACCGTCGCAAATCTTCTGGCTCACATCAAGTTTTTTTTTTTTTTTTGGATTTAAGCTACTCATATAAAGCTCAAGCAAAATTCAATTATGGCTCCCCACTATGATCTATGGGACTTATAGCTCATTCAATTATTATTATTATTATTAAATCTAATCAATTCATTTTTATATTTCTTTTATTTATACCATAATCTAAAGATCACAAAGCAATCCTCAGCAAAAAGCACTGCGTGAATGTCCGATCATATATTATTCCTTCATACATACTAAGTCACACACATTCCGGAGCTTTTTTTCCCAACAATATATTTCAAATAAAAATCACTTTCATAATTTTGCTAAAAACTGTATATTCAGAAGATAACGCGTCCAATTAATTTATTGTCGCCGTACGAGTCAATATATTTGAAAATATTTATAATACGTGCACCATTTATGAAAAATCGCTCAAACAGTGAACAGATCAACTGAAGTCAACTAAATAGGTGTGCCAATGGGTCTCAAGGCCTGCCCATCTTTCTAAGCAAATCTCTCTTTATGTAGCCCACAGATTGGGCCCATTCTAATTGGTCAAGTTGCAAAATAGCCAATAGCTAAGATCGTTTTTTTATGGAAAAAACCCCTCAAATGTCAAATCTAATAATTTTAAGGATATTTTTGCCAAATATAATAATGTCAACATCCTTAGCCTATAATTCATGCTCGTCATACTTATGATATCAAGAACCCTATTCTCAGGTCTAGATTTGCATTTAAGAATGAATGAATTTACTTGGAGGAACTTAAAACTCATTTAGCAAGTACAAAGTTTGTCCTAAGAAATCAAACGCCCGCGGTTTGCATGTATAAAAGAGCTTATATGATGGCCTGGGCGTAGCTACAATTAGGGCACTCACTAGTTGTGCCCCAGTTAGGGGTGTACAAGAATCGAGCACAAATGAACGGAGTTTGTGCTCGTGTTTGATTTGTTTAAAACTAAGTGTGTTTGAAATAGGCTCGTCTATGAACCTGGGATATGTCAAATCTCTAGAGAGGCTCCCCTACCCGGTAATAGCATGATCCACCAAGGGTAATGCACAAATCATCATGACGGTGAGTTCAGTCGAAGCATAAGCAGCGACAAGATCCTTCCAAGACCATGAGAGAGAGAAGATTTGACCGAGGCGACGAACTGACCAGGAAGACGAGACACGAGTCATGTAAGACTTGAGCTAAACAGCTAGTGGGCAACGACTTGCTCAATGAAATAAGTCGACCCATCAGTCGACCGACCGAACGAAGCGACAAGTCCCATAGAATAGATCGACCAAACCTCTTGTCAAGATGACCGACTTTATTTAGACCAACCAATCACCCCCTCTTAGCATACGAAGATTTCAATCCAACGATCGACACGATTGATCACCAGCCGACCGATAGTATTTACTTAAAACAATAAATTATTGTAAACCATTATTCTCGAACGATATTATAGCAGTTATTAATTAAAATTATATACATAATTCTATTAAGGGTAGTTACCATAATGGTTCCCATCCTTCATAGTTGTATTAATTAAACCCCTTTCAATAAGTAGTCTCAAGAAGAAAAAAGGGAATGACTCTCGAGCTTCTTTTTAAGGAAATTACTGCGCTCTCTCTTTCTCTCCTTTCTCACCTCTCTAGATTTCAACTCTCGGGGTGTGCTCATCAAAAGAAAAGTTAGGGTTCAATATCTTGAAAGGTGGTGCAATGAGCGCGGAGCATGCCACAGACGAGAAGTTGAAAAGATTACGAAGGAAAAACCTCCCACTAAGAGATAGCACACATGGAACCTATTAGAGATGTTAAGCAACTGAATGTCCATGCACATGTCCAGGGCCTACAAGCCAAGATGACTCATGATAGAGAAATTTGAGGTTTTCTGGGCAGCCAGAACCCAGAGGAACGACCAGACGTCTCTGGAAAAGGAAACTCAGGGGGCCCATCCTCAAAGGGCCCCACCGAGGAATCCGTCGATTCAAGATGACCAGGTCAGCAACCACGAAATAGAAGACCAGGTGAGTTTCAGTAAACTGACACAACAGTATCTGCACAGGCGAAAGAGCGATAGGAAGAGCAGTTGCGAGTGCTTGTCCGACAGCTTAAAGAAAAGGCTTTTACTTGCCAAGTCAAAGAGATGATATCCCCGCCCAAGCTAAGGGTCCCTCATTTGGATTCATACAAAGGGAGGACCGGCTCAATCAACCACGTAGAATCGTTCGAGTCATCGATTGGGTTGCGTCAGATTGATGACCCCATAATGTGTCATCTTTTCTTAACCACCTTGAAGGAGTTGACCCTTCGATGTTTCAACAGTCTGCCAACTGAAACTGCCACAAGTTATTATGAGTTTAAAAGACCCTTCATCTCACACTTCTCCAACATACAAAAGCCGAGGAAAAAAAAATCAAAAAACCTGCTCGACCTCAAGCAGGGAGAAAAAGAGAGCCTGCATACCTATCACCCACTTTCAGAATGATATGCTGGAAGTTATAAATCCAAATCCAAATGTAGCCAGAACATTTTTTATATAAGGAGTTTGAAGCAAGCGATGCAGGTATGGCCGAAAACTATTTAACCCTGCTACTTTTTGGAGGAATTGGAGATGTCGAACAAGCACATACTAGCCGAAGAAGACCTCGAGGGCTCTATGAAGGGTAAGTCGGAGTCGCTCGACCATCCCGCAAAGTAGCAGAAAGAATTAGGCAAACCATGGAAGATGAAGGACAATAAGTACTCCATTAGTCACTAGAATAACAACGAATGGTCTCGGGATTAGCGGGGAAATGACTAAGGCGACCATGACCGGAAGAGATGCTCTGATCAGTGTTCGACTCAATATTACGAGTGACCTCATGTTTACTAGGAAATGAAAAGTTTGATGCCTAAATGTGTCAATGTCTGAAATAGTCTAAGTAATACAAAAAAAGGGCTATTTTAAACTGGCCCCACCATTGAAGGTGTTCACAGCCTTACAAGATCTAAAGAGGTGTTTCCAGTACCATTGTGACCACGATAGTGATATGAAGGAATGTCGTTAACTCCGAAACCTGATTGAAGAACTCATCCGAGTCGGGAAGTTAAAAGAGCTCGTTGCAGTCAGTGTGCATACACAACACTGGGAAATGCTTCAGCGAGAGAACCCACAAATGGGCCTGTCTAGGCAAATGAAGTCCATGTAGTAGAGATAATCCCAACCATCTTTGGAGGAGGACCCCGACCCTCCAGCTTAATGAAGCCACGTTTGGGGGAGGTATGCTCTGTTGTTCTATATACACGTAATCATTTACCAATTGTCACCGAAGGGGAACCCCTACAATGAGGCGTATGTTGTCATGAAACTAATCAACAACTACTAGATGGGGAGCATTTTTGTTGATACAGAGAGTTTCGCGACCATCTTATTTACAACGGTGTTTGATAAAATTGGCTTGAAAAATGACCAAATTAACAGTACTAGTTAGCCCATTATTCAGATTCTCTAGGGAAAGGAAGAATGCACTAGGCCACATCGTCCTAGCCATCACTTTGGGGGAAATTGGGAAGCAGTATACCAACACGAAGGACTTTCTCGTGGCGGAATCCCCACCAACCTACAATGTCATATTCGATCGGCCACTGCTGAACAACTACCAAGTGACTTCTATCTACCATGTGGCTGTAAAGTTCTCGAGCAACGAGGAGGTGATTATGGACTTGGTGAACTAGAAGCATTCCAAGAGCTGCTATTTGTGAGCAGTTTCGAACATTGATAATGAAACACTTGATATCTAGATCCAGATGGAGGGAGGTATCGATACCAACGGGGCCATCCTTCCGGTACCTGTGTCTGACAGAGAACCCAGTAAGATCTTCCTAATTAGTGTACATTTTGATGCAGAGTTTAGGAACCAGCAGACACAAACGCTCTGGGAGCACGGAGGGTGTTTGCTTGGGCCCCAACAAAAATGCCTGACATTTCAATCGATGCAATGTGACACCAGATGAATGTCAGTCCCTACTCTCATCTGGTCCAACAAAAGATCTGATCGAGCAACAGAACTTTGGTTGAACCAATAACAAAAGCTAATAGACGTCGACTACATCCATAAAGTTCAGTTCCCAATCTGGCTCTCAAATGTCGCGATGGTCAACAAGACCAACGATAAGTAGCGGAAGTGCGCAGTAGGATACTTTATAACTCTATTGGAGGATGTGCAGTAGAATACTCTAATGGCTGATGTGCGATAGGATACTCTTAAGAAAAAAGAAAGAATGTTGAAGATGTTCTAGTTAAGATTAAGTCAGCCAAACAATATATCAAAGATCTAAGAGAAATCACGAAAACACTAAAGAAATAAAATATGTGGGTAAACCCCTCCAAGTGCACCTTCGGAGCGTCAATCAGGAAGTTTCTTGGCTTCCTATTGCTCCCAAATGATTAAAAGTCAATCCCCCCACAAAGTACCAATGAGATTCAGAAGCTAACCGGTTGGATCACCGAGCTCAGGCACTTCATCCCAAAGTCGGGCGATAAGTGTGCGGTGTTCTTCAAGGCACTAAGGAAAAATCATGGTCTTGAATGGACAACTGAATGTTAGTAGGCGTTTAAAAACTTGAATATGCCTTAGAAATATAATAATATAAAATTTTAATCTATTCTTTGAATAATTAAAAAAATCAAATTTATATACATTCATATAAATATTTTTTTTGATAGCATATTTTTATCAACTTTATTTTATAACTTAAAAGAAAATGTAAACCGTCAATATCAATTTCTAGCTTGGATAAAAAATAACTGATGTTATTTATAAATTTTTTATTTGGTGCCCCCATTAAAGAAAAATTATGGCTCCACCCCTATATGATGATGTAAAATTCATGATATGATATCATATTGATCTCTGTTGTGGTGATACATACGTTAAGCATGTAAGTGTATATGTCGATCAAGTATTATTCATATTACGAGTCTGAGTTATCAATTCCAAGAGAAACTTATTATTTTTCAAGAAAGTTTAATGACTAGTTTACTAATTCTAATTTTAGTTCAAAAGTTTTTGATGTTGGGTAAGTGAAAGAGATTTTAAATCCTAATTTTAAAGTTAAATAATTTAGAAAGCTAAGTGAAAGAGTTTTTTTTTTACTAGTTTGAAAATTTTCTTTGAAGTGGTTCAATAAAATCTAAGTTCCTCGAAGTGATTCTCCTACTGTAGTTGTCAATCGAATCCTATAAATTCTCTTATAAGATATAATAAGCATTGGAGTTTCATATTATAATTAAGTTTTTTTAATTGTGCAAGAAATCTGAAGAATCTACATTCCCCTAAAATAATTGTAAGTTTCTAAGGATAATATTCTCATTCCAATAAATATATGTGTTTTAATCTAGCGGTGCTTCTAGTCTTCTTTTGATAGGCTTAGATTACAAAAACTTTTAGCAATCCAAATGGTATATTTAAATCTAAATTTGGAGCAGAAGTTAAAACAATAACCTGAATATTCAAATTTTCAAGAATTTGCCATGAATTCTCCTGTATTTTAAAGAAAACTAAACGATAGAAGTAAATGTTCAAAGTCTTAACCATGATTTGAAACAAAAAATATCTAATTGCATTAATAATTCAAAATAAATCTATAAAGTAAAAGGAAATAAAAACCAAATGGACAAAATCTTGTTACCAAGATTTGATCACCCTCTAAAATCTTCTCCTTTTCTTGATACAATCACACAGTCGTTCACTCACGCCCAAGACAAGTGTAAAGTGTCACACTAACACATTGTAAGGCTTTGAAGCCTTACCTCTATTCTTATTTCAAGAGATTTTATAAAGAAAATTCAGTTTAATTGTTTAGAAATGTAGAACTGTCCAATGTCGGGGGGAGCATCAGGATACTGATGTTGCAGAGCCATCGTGCTAATACTTGGTGTGGTGGGGGGGGGTTAAAGCGGTGGCTTGCATGGGGCGATGTGGTGCTAATTCTATAAGCACTGGGGCACTGTGGCACGGGTCAATATGGGTTGTAATAATAGCTTTTGGCACCACAATATCATGTTCTCAAGTTTTTTTAGTGAAAAATGTCTACCTCAAATCTTGATGTACCCATAAGTCGTGTTCTGATATGTAAATAATTTTACACTTGTTGATAATTGTATTTTTATATTTTATATAATAATGTTGCACTTTGGGGAAAGTTTTATGTTGTTTTTGTAGGGCGTAGCAGGCATGATGAAAAACGAGAATCAAAATGGATCGAATTGGTGATTTAAGCAAATTTGGCTAATAGGGGCCTAGGCGTCTGGCCACTGGCGCCTAGACACCTGGCCTCTGGTGCCTAGGCGCGAGTTTCCACCCAAATGGAGTAAAATTATGAGAAAAAAGAAAAGTGGAGCCACCCCTTGGGCACCTAAGCGTTGCCACTGGCGCCTAAGCGCGCCAGTCTCTTATGAACAATTTTTCAAGTGACTGACACTTAGGCCCAACACTAGGCACCTTAGTGCCCGAGCCTGAATTTGACAATTTTTAGCAGTTTAGAATTTGGAGTTTATGGGAGGAGTATAAAAGGTTGTAAGAAAAATTTATTGAGACTTTTCCATATTATTTTTCTGCCAAAATTTCTTAAGAGACAAATCAAAAAGGAAGAAGTCAAGAGAAGATTAATCAAGTAGAGAGAAGTGAGAACTACGGGACTATGTAAGATTGTGTGCTTGTATCTTCAACCTTTTCTAGAGTGGAGAAAGGGAGAGATATTTTGGAGTTCTTGTTTTGTGCTTTTGGCTTATCTTTATAAGACTTTTGTAGTTTGATTCTTTTTTCAATCAATTGATTAGGTTTATGTGTTTAAGCATGCTTTGTAAGTAATTGCCCTTTCTTTCTTAGGATGGGGATATAGGATAGATACATGTGATAGTTTCTTTATGTGATTTTTGGGGATGATGATTAACTTTTTGTGCTTAATTTACATTTCATTTTTAGCCAAGTGTGATGCTAAAATTGGTTGTGAGTTATGAGTCTCGGAAGAGATGATAATGGAAATCACTAAGTTAATCACATTAATTTGGTGGAATAAGAATATATCTACTAAATTAATGCAAATTTACGGGAGATAGTATTTCTTGGGATAAAGAATGGAATTATAGAACTAATCTATTCTTTAATCAAACTTTCTTATTCCACTGAAAGGGGGTAAGGATGAGAATTGCTTATATTTGTCATAAGTTTATTATATAAAGTTTTCACATACACTTTCCTATTGAACCTTTCCAAGGGAGAATCTTCTATCATATTAGAGTAACTTTTCAATTTGATTTTTATATTTTAGGATTCTTGTGTAGGAATTTCATTAAACCAAAATTTTGCGCTTATGTTGAAAATAGTAGGTTATAACTTTTCCTTCATTGAGTTTTCTTTGTTCCTTGTGGGATCAACAACCAAACTCAAACCATGTGCTATTGATATGTCATGTATACTTGCATGAGTAGTCAGTGTTATGCAACATTTGGTGTGTGTCAAGTTTTTGGTGTCGTTGTCGGGGAACAACAGTAAATTTTATTTAGAAAAATTTTAGTTGAACTTGTAGTTCCTTAACTTGAAAATTCATTATTTCTTATCCCCTGTATTTATATTGGTTTGTTTTTGTTTGCAAAAACATAAAGAAAATAAGCATCCTATTTAATATTTGTTTAGTTGTGCATGTGTTTTTTTTCTTTTTTTCTACATAATTTCTGTTGTGTGCTTTTATCTTGTTTGTCATTCTCTTTAGCTTGGATGTCTTTGCTAGCGAACCAAGGAGGTGTATGCGTACTGCATGATCTTTAAACCTTGAATCCTACAACTCTAAGCTTGAGAGAAACGTTAAAAAAATCATAAAATAAAATGAATTCAATATTTTTTAAGAGAAATGGAGAATAATCCCTAGATTAACCTTGAGGCCCATGAACATCATAACATGCCTAGTCCTTTAACATAATCTGCTAACCTACAGTATATGAAATCCATCTTAGCATCCACACCCTATTGTATAAGCAAATATATTTGAATTAACGCCTACTATCATCCAAATGGTGCAGAATAATCTATTTGGAGGACACATTCTGAAGATTCAAACCTTCATTTAGAGAGTTTGTTAGAACTTTGTGCTACATTTCGCTACAATGGTGTCTTCAATGATGTTGTGAGGCTAAGGCTTTTCCCTTTCTCCTTGAGTGATAGAGCCAAAACATGGCTAAACTCCTTAGGTCTTGGATTAATTAGGAAATGGAATGACCTCACCCAGAAATTCCTAGCAAAATACTTCCCACCTTCAAAATGGTCAGTTAATTGCATTTAGATTTGTATTTATGAGAATATGGTCTCCATCTAATTTAAATTATATGTTAAAAATTTATAACTTGTAAATCTTAAATAGGAAGGAAATGTTGGAGTATTTTAATTGGGGGAGATGGTAGTAGAATTTAAAATCATTAAAAGGCTAATCCAGATATAGTAATTCTCAAGAATGTGTATGAAAAAAAGGAATTAACTAAAAATTAGTTTTGTTATTATTTCTTTTAAATTGAATGAAAAAGAATGACTATGAATGATAAACATCGAAGGAATGTCTTGAGGAGAAGCCTTCACCAAAAATTAGTTTTGTTATTATTTCTTTGAAATTAAAAACTCCGTAACATTCCTTAATTTTTTTTTAGTTTATATGTTTATAAATTATTAGTAAATCACCTAATAGTGGGCTATATTTTTATAATTTGACATCCAATTTGAATTAGTTTAGCATTTAGTAATTCCCTTAAAATGAATATGAGATTAAATAATATTTTAAGGGTTCAAAGTTTTCTGAAGCACATGTGACAGAATAATTTAATAGTGGATATTTGTTCACTAACAATGTATCTTTAAAAGTTTTATTGTAGGTGTTCACTTATGAAAACTCATTACTATTATGTTCAACAAAATCAAACGTTTAAGTTTAGTTGTTGCTTGAGAATGTCTCGTACAAGTTTGGGGATTTTGATATTTTGATAATTTTCAACTTAGTGATAAATGTATTTTTTATGTTTTATATGATAATACTATACTTTGAGGAAGGTTTTATGTTATTTTTGAATGTGGTAGCAGGATAGGAGGTGAACGGGAATCGAAATAGATCGAATTGGAAATGGAGCAAATTTGGCCACTGGGCTCCTAGGCATCTGGCCACTGACGCTTAGGTGTCAGTTTCCTTCAAAATGGAGCAAAATCCTGAGAAGAAAAAAAGGTGGTGTCGCCCCATGGGTGCCTAAACGCTATCATCGGTGCCTAAGCGGCACGACCGCAGCCCCATGACGCGATACCTTATGAAAAATTTTTCAAGTGAGTGACACCTAGGTTCCTGAGCCCGAATTTGACAGTTTTTATCATTTCAGAATTTGGAGTTTAGAGGAAGACTAAAAAAATCTTGCAGGCAAATTTATTGGGGCTTTTCCTTATTATTTTTCTTCCAAAATTTCTTAAGGGAGAAATCATAAAGGGAGAAGTCAAAAGAAGATTAATCAAGTAGAGAGAAGTGAGGATTGAGGGACTTTGTGAGATTGTGTCCTTGTGTCTTCAACTTTTTAAGGTGTGAAAAAAGGGAGAGAAGTTCTAGAGTTCTTATTTTATGATTTTGGCTTATCTTTGTAAGACTTTTGTACTTTGATTTTTATTTCAATCAAATAATTTGGTTTGTGTATTCAAGCATGCTTTGTGAGTAATTGCCCTTTCTTCTTTTGGATGAGGATATATGATAGATGTATGTGATAGTTTCTTCATGTGATTGTTAATGATGATGATTAAATTTTCATGTGTAATTTACATTTAATTTTTGGCCAAGTGTGATGTTGAAATTTGTCTTGAGTTATGATTCTTGAAAGAGATAACAACGAAAATAACTACATCAATCACATTAATTTAGTGGAATAGGAATATATCTACTATCTTAATGCAAATTTATGGGTGATATTATTTCTTGGGATAAAGAATGGAATTAGGGAACAAATATATTCTTTAATCAAACTTTCTTATTCCACAGGAAGGGGGTAAGGATGACAATTGTTGTTGTTTGTCATCTATTTATTTTATGAAGTTTCACAAACACTTTCTTATTGAACCTTTTCAAGAGAGAATCTTCTTTCATACTTGAGTAACTTTTCAATTTGATTGCTGATATTTTTGGATTTTTGTGTAGGACTTGAATTAACCAAAATTCTAGGCTTAGGTTGAAAATAATTGGCTAGTATTTTTCCTTCATTGAGTTTTTCTCGTTCTCTGTGCGATCGACAACTGGACTCAAAACCAGTACAATTAATGCACCACGTATACTTGTGTAAGCAGTCAGTGCTTCGCAACACTTGATGTGTGTCATGCTGCAACGCTCCCCTTATGTGTAGTCACCCACAACATCAGATTGTCTATAATTAAAAGTTAAGATCAATTCCACTAATCCCTTTAGTCAATAAACCTTTAAGAAAATAACTTTAGGTTGAATCTAACTTAATTTTGACACCAATAAACCTACCCATAAGCATATGAAAGCCCAAGCCTTTTGGCAACTTATTTAGAGTAAACTATTAAATATAAGTTGTGATTTAGACATTTTGACCCCTTACCTAACATAAAACACAATCCTTTTTTCAAATTTTCTTATACTAATAAGCTTAGATAAGGTTAAGCCCCAAAGACTCTTCCTAGCATACTTTTTCTTAGACTAGGATAACTTATCTCTAAGTGATCCTAATCTACTCTTTTTTATCTCTAGCTTATATTTAAGTGATTTAGAGCATCTTATGTTTATTAATATTTTGTAAAATCCTTGATTCTCAAATTAATTTTAAAATCACATATTAAATTTAAAATCTTGAAATTTAAATAAAACAAATCAAATAAAATATTATAATCAAGTTTAAATTCTCAAATCAATGAATTTTCAAGTGCATCCCTTTGAATTATCGTTATATTTTGTTGATTGCTTTAATATATGCTAGTCAATACGCATGGTGTACTTTTGTGAAGTTTGGCACATCTATTAGGGGCTCTTATTTAACCTGATTTTAATTGAAATTAATGAATCTCCCTTTTACCTAGTTTTAGTGTTTATGATATCTCTCTAGTATAGGTTCCCTCTATAAGTTCTTTTAGGTTGTTTCTTAATGAGTATAACTCCTGCTAGTTCTAAGAGACTAGATATAAAAATAAATATCCTTGAACTAGATCCCACATTATGGAGAATGCAGACCTGTCTTAGTTCTAAACATATCGCATAAAGCCCCTTTGTTTTCAAAGAATCCAATTGGACTCTAATTCATAATATTTACTTCAAAGATTAATTATGAGTTTATTTAATATTAAGGGTAATTTTTAAAGGAAACCAAGCTCAAACTCATAGTCAAAACCTAGAGTTCCATAGATTATCTGCACGTTATACCACATGGTTTAGAATGATATTAGTATGATGTGAAATCCATTTAGAAGCATTTTTGCCTCGTAGGACCTTTTTGTTACTTATCATTAGTGAGTAATGACATTTAAAAAAAATATCTTTTGCAAAACTTAATCCTAAGTCTTATGGCACCTTATGATGGGTAAATATAAATCTCTCTAAAACCCTTAGATCTATACTAAAGATTTTTAGTCTCCTCTAAGACTCATACAAAAGTTTAAGAGTCTTGGTCAATAGTTTGACCAACTAACCATATAATGACTTAATAAGGCTCAACCTAAAAAATTGAAACCTTCTCTATAAGTTTTTTTTTTATTGAAATTAATGCAATTATAAGTCATTGAATCATGCTTATCTCAAATTTAATCCTGTAGGCCCATGGTCTAACCTTTTTGTACTAATGACATGTTTGACCAAATAAAGGTTAAACTGAACTAAACTTATGCAAATATATCTAGCTTTGGTTTAAGGAAAATATAATGAACTAAAAACGGTTTGAGTTATTTTGAAACCATTTTAGGATTTGGTCAAATATGATTTGGCCAAATGACCAACCGTGACCCATGAAAAGTCAGTGATTTGGTTCCAAATGAGTCTAGCATGTTTTAAGGTCTGATAAAAATCATACTTGAGTTCATACGCTTCAATTAATTGAAATGAACCCATAGCCCATTAATATTTTAATAAGGATCATTTTATGTTTTAGCTAATCAAACTTAAGCTAATTGCAACAAAATATGGTCAATCAACTCTCTAAGCTAGTCACCCAAGTCAATCTAAGTCATTTGACTGGTCCAAATAGTGAAATAAACAAACCCAAAATATCTAAATAAATTGAATCAAACCCTGAGTTATATTCACTTAACACTAGCCAATACGACTCATCCTTGAGCCTTATCAGATTGATCCTCACTATCCAAAGCTGTCTGTAATGGTTGCTTGCTAGCAATTTGACCAAACAAAAAAATTAATAAGATGACACAATTGGTCTGCCACTAACGAGCACTTCAACTATCAAATAGCCTTGAAATATTTTAAGCCCCTATATTATTGAGAACCCTCAAGGTTTGACTTATAGTTAACCCTCATGTTAATTGGAATGAGTTTAACTTCTTATGCTTAAAACTCCGCCAAAAATCTAGTAAACATTTGTAGTCTTCCTTTAGCCCAATTACTCACTACAACCTCTTCGAACACCAAACCTAAAAAACTCTTTGGCAACAAAATTACAATTTTGTACACAACCCATCGTAGACCTTATATACTACCAAGTCTTCGTAGACTTCAACTAGACTTCATTGACAACTACATCTTAAGCACTACTTAGCAAGTTTGTCTCCTTTCTTTCTTATAGGGCAAGTCTCCCCACAGAGTATACAATTTTGCATGTTTTCTTTTCTTTTTTTTTTTATGATTGTATTAAATTTTAATTAATATAGCATGACTACTCTATTGATGTAAGATTATATTAGATAATCATGCTAAAAATGGCCTTGCAAATAAGCTAATTCATGTCCATCCAACCACATTTAAAGCTAAAATAATTGCCACATCCCCTTGGAAAGTCAAGGTAGGCCCTCTTACTTCGAGAATATTTCATTTTGTTGTACAAGTAAGGAATTAAGAAGTCTCTTTAGAAACTTAAGTCTCTAGGATCAACATATCCATATATATTCAAGCAAATGAATGAGAATAATAATATTAATGGACTGACACATCAAAATAATGATGGCCTCAAATTTGAGACGGAAGACTATAGCAATTAATATATAAATTACCTTATTCATTATTAACAATAATACACCTACTTCGTAATGATTGAAAACTTAAATTACTTGCCCCATAATACATTGCCATGATTTCAATATGATGCCTTTTGCTAAGGGAATCATAGCCCATGTGCCACCGAAATCAAGAAAAACTGCACTGTTAAGCATATTTGGGAGCTGACGGCAAAAATGGAGATTCAATTTTAATAAGAACCTTAAGTAAAAAGAGAATTATTTTTTGTTGTTTTATAACACTTCCATTGGATATAATATCATTTCCGAATTGAAAATGTTACCCATGCATTCAAACATTATCAGTAGACGATCACTTCCAAGTAGTTGTTAGAGATCTTGCCAACTCGTTATTGAGTTCAATTCAACGAAAATATTTTGTCGTTCGCCTATGAAGTCGGTTTCAGGGCTGGTTAGATGAAGCCATCCAAATAATTTGTGGCTAAGGGTGCATTTGTTTTGGCTGTAGTTGTAGAAAATTGGGTTTCAAAAGCTCCTGTTTAAAATCTGTTGTTCAGAAACTGGTATTTTAAAAGTAATTGTTATGTTTGAAAAACACAGTTCTGAAAGCACTGTCTGTTGACAAAATGATTTTAATACTCATTAATATATAAACACGGTTCAGTTTAAACTGTTTAAAAAACAAAGTTCTAAAAGTGCTGCCTGTGGAATAAAACCAACGATAAAATTTAAGGCAAATTAAAGTAAACATTGACTGAATCATCATAAATTTTAAAATTATGCCGTTCAAAAGCAACACAATGACAAGATTGTGATAGATCCCCCAATCGCCGGGTTGCATGATTAAACCTTAAAATTCATAATTTACATCATCTCAGACAAAAAGAAAAATTTGCTTACAAAATTAAAACCAAACGCACTACATTTTGTCCTCCAAAATACATAAACATCATTAAAATAGATACAACGATTGTAACAATAAAAGCAATGTTACAAGTACAAAATCAAACAAAAGTAAAGTATTTACAAAAAACTACATGTCTTTGACATCATTTTTTACCATATCAACAAATGCATATATCTTTTCGTCAGCTCGGTCCGGCATTGCATCTCTCAGTTCATGAACCCACTGAAAAAATTTGCAATCTCAAGACTTTAAATTTTTTGGATATCTATAAAATTTTTGTCCTACATTGTCACCCTTTTGAGTCATGAAAGCAATGGATAATAGATTACAATCACAAAAAAGTGGTTGATGTTTGATCCCTTGAGAGCTTGTCGAATTGCTTGGGCTTATTTTCGATAGTGTAATCTCGTACATAAAAAAAAGGGAAATCTACACGCCTAGCAAGGAATTCTTATGTATTTATATATCTCATAACTGAACAAGTAGCCACTGTAGTGCCAAGTGAATGAATGAAATTGTTCACAATTAATGAATCAAAAGCATTCTCCCAATTGCATCCACACAAATAGCTCAAGGCACACATGCCACAGTGAATGAAAGCCAAGTTTTAGTTCATATTAAAACATTGGAATATAAAAGACCATTTACATACATACCACCGAATTCCCCTCCAGCATAAATCAATATTTTCATTTCATATTAAAACACTATCGTGTTGGAGTTCAAAGCACACATACCATAGTGAATGGAATTTGATCAAATTTCTTTCAGAAAATAAAACCCAAGAAAATGCAGATTCACATCTTGACTCTTTGGTGAGTTCTTCTAAGTTCAACCCAGTGAACGACATATCTCTTCTTCACCTTTTCTTTTCCTTTTTTTCCACCTACTAGAGATCAAACCTCCTTAAGAGGTAAGGGGCAGTATGCATCCAATGGTATAAGATCACTCTTAGCTAATTTTTATTTGATAGAGAAAGATAACATGAACTAATGAAAGATATCTAAACAAGATGTCACTAAAGGCTGAATTAAAATACCAAAAAACCCATCGTGTATATACCTGCTTCAATCATATCACCTTATTCAGATAAAACTTCATGAACTACTTTGGATGTTATATATGTAAATACATAGAGATTGTGTGGTATGCATGTAAATCCAGCTTCTGCGCCATATTAATAAAGCAATGAAGAACACAAACAAGTAGACTATATGTACCATATCATGAACTACTTCACAACCAAATCCACCATATCATAGGTTATATTTTTGCTCATTTCTGTACATACTATACAATTCTTTTGTAATTGCATATCAAACACAAAAATTATCATTTCCTTGCATCCCAAACTTCTTCTTTTTAAGCTTTGGTCTTTTTTTTTTAAGGAAAAAACTGCAGATAATTTGTGTTTGTTGCTCCTCAACGACAGCACATTTGTTGATGTAGTTCAGGTGTTAGATATGTAAATACTTTAGAATTAAGTGGTATTCATGGAGATCTTCAAAATATAAATTTATAATTGATGTCCCACATGAAGGGAAGCAGCTACACTTGCCCATGAAATATTATGTTTCAAGCATTTTTACATCACAATAAAAATGATTTGTGCTCATTATCTTCCCACACACCATTTCATAAGTTAGCTTGTGTTCATTAAAGGAATGATAAAAAAGCCAAAATATACTGCAGTTGACTTTGCCATGAGTTACTTAAGGAAAATTGGCAAACATGCTCTCAAAATTCATCCCAACTTGAAGAAAGAGGAGCAAGAGCACGAGCTCAAAATTCATGCTCACAAAGTTTATCTCAGCAAGCTCTCAAATTTATCCAAGTAGCAGAAACAAGTGCAGGAACATGAGCTGTACAAAATTCATGAAATAAGATCCTTAACTTTCGTCATCAGCTATAATATTTTTATCACATCAAGAATGGCTGAGGTCGGTTGTGCAGTAGTTGCCTTAGACGATAAGTTTGTGCATGCTATAACTAGCTCTGATATTTGACTTTGTGGATACACAGAACAAATTTTCTTACTACAACCCGGCCTTACTTATAAACAATGTGGAGTTCTTGCACGCTAGATTCACTTTATTCATTTCTGTCAAGTGGTGACCTTTGAAGGATTTCGTGGGCTCTCTCTAAACTCTTGCAAATCTTGAGGAGTCCAAGAATTATCACCATTAGCAACAACGCCACCAAACATAAGAGCAAGCTACATCTCTACCTCGGGTTTGATTCCACTAATCTTAAATTTCTTAACATTTGGAACAACCTGTCATTCATATAAGTAGAAGAAAAATTTGTGTAAGAAGTATACGTGAAAATGAAATAGAAATACAAATGTTTAAAAATTGATTATACTTCCAATTTCTCCTTACACCAATCTATTGATGCATTTAAGGTGTTTTGAATTGGATCTCACCTGTCTAGCAGACCCGCTTTTGAGTTCCTTCCCAAATTTCCAATCGTTTTTTAATTGATCCCATTTATTCTTTAATTGAGTCCACTCATATATACTTCCGATTTTCTCTTGATTTTTTTTTGTAATGTTATGTCAACCTTCTTTCTTGAAATATGTTGTTAGTCTATTTTCTAATTAATTTTCTTAAAAAAAAGATATCGCAAAAAATCAATATTGTTTCTTTGTCCCTTATAGTGGATGATATGTTGTTTTTTGTGTTGCCCATTACTAATTTATCTAAACGAATTTTTTATTTCAAATGTTATATGAAATTAATAAAGCAACTCAAAGTTTTTTTATATTAATAATAGAATAAATCATGACAAAATATCACATAAAAATTGAAGGGACATTTACATACAAAACACACAATTGTTATGATTTCAACTTGAAAGGGCATTTTATTTATTTGCACATGTATGTCAACAAGAACTATGAATTTCCATGTTCATATAAGAAAATTAAGCATGAAGTTGTCTAGTGATGAGATATTGGGGATGGGGAAACAACATAAAATAGAGCAATGTTAAGAGACATGAACATACATAACATAATTTCACATAAAAAAATTAAAATTGGGCTGTTTTGATCAATCAACAAATAAAAAATTGATATCATCGGTTTGGAAAGTGTTTTGTAATATTTTTTTAACAACTTGGAAGGGCCCACACCAGTTCGAACCGCAATTACAAACCACATGAATCAAGCAACATAATAAGTTGGCTCAATTTAGAAGCTGATTTGGAAAGCCAAAACAAACTTACTCTAAGGCTATTAAAAGAGCTCATCGTTCATGAATATTTGTTGTTTGGCTTGTTAAATATTTAGTGTTTGATTTATTCATTAAGCTAGTTGAGCACGAACAATTTTTTAGAGTTTGATTTACAATGTAGCCAAACAAGAAATTTTATTCATTCATAGAAGGTTCAAAATAATTAAATAATAATATTTATTTATGTTATGCGAAAGTAATGTAGAAATGTAGGAATTCACACAACAATCACACAACAAAAAATTTACGTGGTTCGGCATTAAATTGATTCTCCTAAGTTCATAAGGAGAGAGATTTCACTATCACTGGATGGGGAGAAGCAAAAAAATGGTTTAGGGTTACAACTCAACACTTCTCACACCATACTCCTCTCATAAGCCATAAGTTCTTTTTTTATAGATGAGAACTAGGGCATACAAGTAAATAAAGCCAAATGGCAAACTTACCCTTAATTAAATAAAAGTCATAAATATAACAATATTCACCTCATCTCTTACTTTCAGATAAGTGAAAGATGACCAAATGAGCTCTAAATTTCAAATCAGGTGCATCAAGATGGTTGCGTATGTACCCTCCCATCCGAAGAGATTAGGCCTCGCATGGTTCTTTGAAATGTAATCATGGGCAATCAGTCCTGAGCTTGGATGTTCACCAAATTCCTATAGTAGGTGAACTTCTATAGTGACAATAACTTCGTGAGCTTGCCCATTAGATTCTCCTTCGTATATATCTTCTTCAATAGAATCTTACTTTCTTCAATCAAGTTTCGAACAAAGTGGTGCCTTCGTCAATGTACTTGTTATGAATATGATGAATTGGGTTTGTGGTTAAGAATATCGCACACTGAGTGTCAGAGAACATCGTTAGAGACTTTTGATTAACTTCCAAATCATTCAATAGGTCATGCATCCATATTGCTCCCTTCATCGCCTTTGTGGTTGTCATGTACTCCGCTTCCATAATAGATAAAACAATAGTAGACTGAAGAGTTGACCTCCAACTGACTAGACCTCCTACCAATGTGAATAAATAACTAGTTGTAGATCTTGACCCATCCATATCACCTGATTAGTTTGAGTTAGTGTAGCATACACACAAATTTGGAATAGATGGCTACCACTTAAACACCAAGCCAACGCCAAATGTACCCTTCACATATTTCAGAATACTCTTCACATCCTGCCAATGAGTCCTTCCTGGATCATGCATAAACCTGCTCACAACACCAACTACTTGTGCAATGTCTGGTCTAGTACAAACATGACATACATCAAACTGCCCACTGCACTAGCATAAAGAACTGATTGCATAGCTTTTTTTCTTGATTATCTTTAGGAAATTCATCTGAACTCAATTGAAAATAAGATGCAATTGGTAGACTTGCCACCTTGCTCGAGTTATCAATCTCAAATTTCTTCAGCACTTGCTGAACACAAGCTTCTTATGAAAGCCGAACCTTTCTAGCTGGCTTATCACTGAGAATCTCCATGCCAAGAATTCTACGAGCTTCACCCAACTCTTTCATTTCAAAATGTTTGGATAGTTGATTTTTCACCTTATCAACCTAAATCTGACTCGAAGATGCAATCAATGTATCATCAATATATAGAAGCAAATAAATGAACTCACCGTTGGCTAAATTTTTGAAATATGCACAATGATCATACTAGATTCTTGTGTGCTCTTATCCCCTCATGAACTAATCAAATTTTTTATACCATTTGACTGCAAAATGTAGATCTCCTCTTGCAATTCTCTTTGTAGGAATGTAGTTTTCACATTGAGTTGTTCCAAGAACAGAAATTATAGAATAATAAGTGCTAAGAGAACATGGATTGGAGGATGCTTGACCACTAGGGAAAACTTTTTTTCATAATCAATCTCTTCTCATTGGGCAAAGCCTTTTGCCACTAATTTTGTCTTGTGCTGCACATCAACTCTATGAGATCATTCCTTCTTTTCATACATCCATTTGCACTTAATGGCTTTCCTTCTTAGAGGAAGCTTCACCAACATCAAAGTATCATTATTTCAAAGAGACTCCATCTCTTAATCCACAAGAAATTTCTGCCTCTGTAGATGAAAGTGCAAATGCAATATGATCTTCAACCAAGCTAGTTTTGGTACATTATGGTGCATGGTCCTACTCCTAGCAATAGATTCTTGAGCAGGAATCTTAACCTCAGCATCTTCTTCTATCTTTTCTTGAGCATTATCAAATATGAGTTGCAGTGGACAAACTTTGTGGAACAAATGGAGTTGCATCAAACTCCAACATCAGAGGTATATATATGGTCCTAGTAGAACTCTTCAACTGCTTATGAGACCCAATTTTTAAACAAGCTTATCTTGTCAAATGCAACATATCTACTAAAGAAAATCTTTCTTTCTGATGGATCATGTAACTTACAGCCCTTATATCGACACCTAAAGCCATTAAAGATCGCCTTCTTTGCTCATGGTTCCAGTTTGTCATTCTATACATGATAGTAAGCTGGACACCCAAACACTCTCATGTGCTCATAATCTCTAACAGTATACCTGACCACATCTCCTTTTAGGTCTTCTTTCCAATAGTTATAGAAGACAGACGAGGCACTAAGTGACAACCATATTCTATGGCCTCAGCCCAATAGATTCTATGCAACTCAAACATTGGATAACGTACACCAAAATTTTTCCACCAAAGTCTAGTTCATCCTCTCGGCCACCCCGTTATGTTGTTGTGTCTCTCAAACAATGAAGTGGTATTATATCACAGCCCTCTGCACTTTTGTAAGAACACATCTGAAGTATATTTGCCTCTAATTGTCTGATTTGATACACTATATCTTTTTAATGGTCTAAGTTTCAATCCACTTCTTTCAAGTTATGACAATCTCTAGCACTTCACTTTTGTGTGTCATGGTATAAACCCAACCATACATATTGTCTGATCTGAAGTATTTCAGCCCGTTGAATGAGGTTGCCTTCGTCGAGCCCCAAACATCTGTGTGAACATATTGTAAAATACCTTTTGTACTATGGATGCCAGTCTTAAAAGATGCATGTGTCTTCTTATTAAATACACCATGTTTATTGAAATAAAGTTTGCAAGTGCTCGGTCCTTTGATCAATCATTTCCTTACCAAAGTCTGAAATGAAGCCTCTCCAGCATGAGCTAGCTACATATGCCACAACATAGTGGCGTCAGAAGAATTATCAGTAACAACAGTCATTCTAGTCACTGTACTACTCTAAAGAGAGTAAAGAATGTGATGTCGAATTCCATAAAAATCATTGTTCCACCGCATATCTTCAGAACTCTTGTATCAATAACTATGTTGTAGCCCTTGGGCTCTATAGTCTCAACTAATAACAATTTCTTTTTAATATCTGGAACTTGTAACATTAGTCAGCTCCCTCACAGTACCTTCATGAATTTTGATAAAGATACTTCCAACACCAATAGTACGATAAGTTTGATCGTTGCTCATAGTCACTACACCGCTATCCAGCTTCTTGTACATACAAAACCACCATCGATGAGAATAAATATGATAGATAACATCTGTATTCAGAATCCGCACACGAATCAACTATAAATAAATTGTGAGAAACTGAAGATAACGATACATTTAAATCCTCCTCTTCACATCTTTCCACAATAACATTGGCTTTCACCTCATATCCAACTTCATATCCCTTCTCCTTCAGCTTCGGACAATGTTTCTTCCATTGACCAGTCTCTAAACAGTAAGCACAATGATTTTTCCCAAGACTGTGCCCATGAGACTTGCCCTACTTTTGAGAAGTGTCATTGTTGCCACATTTCTTTGCAAAATTCTTCTTCTTCTTAGATTTGCAACATTGAAGTGTAAGTGTCTCGGCTGATTCTATCTTTACTGACTCCTTGTCTCTTGGACATAACTCATGCTTCAATAAGATCTTCTTCCCATGAATGAATATCATAGTGAAGTTTTCGTACTGATTAGGGAGGGAATTCAAAAGAAGAAGTGTCATGTCTTCATGTCTAATCTCTTTATCCAAATTTAATAGATCTAACAATAGCTTAGTGAAGTCATTCACGTGCTCATCGATAGTAACTCCCGTCTCATCTGAAATCTATAGAGTTACGCTTCATATGGAGACGATACTCTATGCTCTTCATGAGATATTTATTCTCCAGCATCCTTTAAAATTTTTTCTACAGAAGCCTTCATCATCACCTCATATTTGATTTCTTGGGTCAAGCAATTTCGGATCAAGCCACAGACACTCATGTTCATCTTCAACCAATCTCTCGCTGACTTCTCTTCAGGATATTACTCGTTATTCAGGACTTCCTCCAAATTGAGAGAACACAGAACATCCATCACATCGCATTGCCAAATGTCAATTTTTTTTTTTACCATCAAATTTCATCACATCAATTTTGACAGGATGTGTAACCACCCGATGAATCAACTTTTTCATTGCCAAATTAGATGTTAAAGAATCTAATATCATATTATTGTCCCCCCTATTGAATATATTTTCTAAAAAAAAAATTCTTCCAGCATAATAGCTTGAAAAAAAAATACATAACAAAAAAAAGTTATCTAAAAGAAATAAATTTTTTTTGAATTTTTTTCCTTTCCCAAAAAAAGACTCTTAAAAAAAGATATTTCCTATCTACGTGAAACACATAAAGCCTTAATAAAGCCTTCCTTTATTAAAACCTTCCCATAGACTTTCCCAGAAAGCTTCTCCTGCTTTCCAATATAAGCACCGAAACTCATTGAACAGACGGGTTGCGTCTGCCTCAACTGTACCTCAATCCCTCATCGAGCTGCTCACCAGATCTGATGTTGGTCTACCGCCTGAAACACCGTCGGAAGAAAGCCCACATGGCCTCCTCCAGCAGAGCCACTCGCCGGCAACACACGTCGGATTTGTTGCCGTTTATCCCGAACCTGTTTCAATCATAAATTCGAAGCTCTAATATTAGTTATGTAAAAATAATGTGGAAGTATAAGCATTCAACCAACAACAATAAAATACAAAAGATTTATGTGATTCAATGTTAAATCAATTTGCCTTCGTCCACGAGGAGAGAAATTTCTTTAGTACCGCATGGGTGAGAAAAAAAAATAATGACTTTGAGTTACAACTCAACACTTCTCACATCGTACTCCTCTCATAAGTATTAAGTTCATTTTTATAGAAGAGGACTAGGGCATATAAGTGACTAAAGCTAAAAGATATAATTATCCCTAAATACAAAAAATTATATCACCAAATCTGATGTTGGTCTACCGCCTGAAACATCGTCGGAAGAAAGCCCACATGGGCTCCTCTAGCAGAGCCACTGCCGCTAGGACTATGGCTGAACCTCGTCGGCAACACACCTCGGATTTGCTGTCGTTTATCCCGAACCTGTTTCAATCATAAATTCGAACCTCTAATACTAGTTGTTATACAAAAATAATGTGGAAGTATAAGCATTCACCCAACAACAATAAAAATACAAAAGATTTATGTGGTTCAATGTTAAATCAATTTGCCTTCGTCCACGAGGAGAGAAATTTCATTAGTACTGGATAGGGAGAAAAAAAAAAATAATTACTTTGAGTTACAACTCAACACTTCTCACATCTTACACCTCTCATAAGTCCTAAGTTCATTTTTAGAGAGGAGGACTAGGGCATATAAGTGACTAATGCTAAAAGATAAAATTATCCTTAAATACAAAAATTTATATCATTTTTATAGTAATTTTTATATGTATTTAAAAATTTTATAAATTTTGTTTTTCTTAATTTATTTTGATGGTAAATTTATAAAAAAAATATATATATTAGTTTTATGTATGTAAATATCCCTAAGAAACATCTCAGTATTCTAATCTCTGTGGCGGTGTTACATACATTTGGGTGGTATGTATGTAAATGCCGGTGTGTTTTAGATATATAAATTCATATGAGGTGGTTGGTATGTAAATGCCTAGAAAAAATTCTGCCTGCAACATTTAAGTATTTAAGTTTCATATATGTAAATATATAGAATTTGGGTGGTAAGTATGTAAATATCGCCTACCCTAGTTTTAGTCACACATCGGTAAGTATGTAAATGCCGCCTACCCTCCTTCGTGCATGTTTGGGCTTCACCTCCTACAGTTTTCCTCTGCTTCTCCTTCTTCCTTTACCACCAAAAGAGTTCTCTTTCCTTCTCCCTTTCTTCTTCATCCACCACTTTTCTTGAGTGTTCATGAGGTTTTCATAAGGAGGAGCTGTGCAAACAGAGAATGAAAGTGACATCTTTCCTACGATGAAGGAGAGCTTCTTCACACTTTTGGGAATGAGCGGAACAGACTTTCCCGAAACTTCGTTGGAGCTTGGTACTCCACCGGAATTTCGCCGGACTCTCCTTTTAGAGGAGATCTTCATTATTAGGGAAAAAAGCGGAGCGAAGTTTACTAGAACTTCATTAGAGCTTCGACAAGCCCAGAGAACGTGTCTCCAACCATCACATAGGTGAAAACTCTTCAAATCAAGTGTTTTCCATTCTTAGAGCCCTAGGTTTGGATGTTAGAGGATTTAGTTTACGGTTTTGTTTGTGCGTGGAGGAAACTCCATAGGCTTAAGATTTTTGTGCTTCCCCTACCAACCCAAAGAGAGAAACCTATCGTTCTCTTTTCTTAAACCAAAATTTTGAAAGACGGGGTGTACAAATTCTGCCATTTGTATCGGTGGTTTCATCCGGATGCAAGTTCGAAACCCACTGACCAGAGAGATGAAGGAGTTCCTCCGGTTTTCATCCTCTCGGTCAAGTGGAATCTTCTTCATGAGAGATTCCACACCTTGTGCCTAGCAAACAGGAGATGAGTGTCATGTTGCTTTGCATAATAAGGCATTGGTACACCACTCCATTGCTCGCCTACCTTATATTCCTCATGCGTTTGCTAGAATGAGCCCAATTTTTGTTTGTTAGAATAATTGAGCCTCATTTTGTGCATGCTTTTGCATTCATTTGATTGTGTGCAACATCATGAATTTTGAATGTTGCATTAGAAAAAGTCCTATTGTGCAAGTTTCTTCGATTGGCCATCTACATTATTGGTTCGATCGGCTATCGTTCCATCGGCATAACTAACTGTCCATCACCTACCCGATTGCCTCGACTGACAGTCCTTCGGTGATCGATCACCTCGAGCCCGACTGACCATTCCTCATCAATCTATTTCTTATGCCATTTCGGTCAACCACTCCCGTTAACTCGATCGATCGGTCGCCACATGCCTGATCGCCTCACCTGATCGTCCTTTGTTAATCGATCGCCCCTAGCCCAATCGATTGATCCTCGTTGATGAACCTCATAATCCAATTTGATTGACCACTTCTATTAGATTGACTGATGGATCATCTACAATGGTTTGATCGATCACTCTGCCTCAAGCCTGGTTGCCATGATAGACTAATCTCCATCGATTGACTGCCCCGATCCAATAGACTGTTCCTCATTGTTCAGCGTCCTACGTTATTTTGAATGACAATCTTCTATAGCTTCAACCAGTCAGCCAACGCCAACCCAATATGTTTGACCGACCAACAGCGACAGGGCCGATCGACTCAATAAACAATTCTTCATCAATCGGTCGTCCCAGCTAGATTGATTGACCCCTGTCGATCGGCCACCTACACCTGTCTGATCCACCACCTTAGTCCTTTCGATTAATTAGTTGACACCAGTTTGATTGTATCATTCGACTCTTTTTGAATGTTGCATGATTGTGTGCTTGTTTCATATCATTTACAAAAACAAATTTGCATCACGCACCGTGCAGGAAATTGTGAGCATATGCCCTCATGAGCTTGTGGTAGGGCATGGTCTTTCTTGCCTGCCTCGTGACATCTCTATGTTATGGTGCACCAAATCTTGTATGTTTGCACTTCTACTTGTGAACCCTCACATCTTTATCTTGTATGACATCTCGTATGCTCATCGCTTGCATGTTCTAGTCTATCTGAGTCACTCTTCCCACACACTCATCTCGAACATTCATGTGTCTTTTTTGGGGATGACTTGCACACCTAGCCTACCCATGGTGTGATTCTCCCTGAATGAGAATTTCATCTCTTCACCTCTTACGACACCATCTCGGACTATCATAGGTACTTTCTGAGTCACTTGTTCTCATACACTCACTCCCAAGCTCATATGTCTTTCTCAGACCACTACTCCTCGTGCACCCTTTTACCTCTTATGACACCGCTTTCAAACTGTTGTAGGTATCTTTCTTGAGTTCACGACTCTCCGAGCTTAGGTCTACGTCCTCAGCATTCGAACCCGTTTGGTGACCGAAGGAAAATATGTTGAGATTTTCATACCTATTTTATACTGTTTTGATGATATTGCACTTTAAAGAAAGATATTTTTGATGTTTTGTTGCAGGAATAAGGAATTAGGGTCATTGGAGCAAAAAGATGCAAAAAGGAGCGAATTTGGAGCAAAAAGGACCAAAATGTAAAGATAAAAATGACTAAAATGTGAAGATCTGAACTAGGCCACCGACGACGCCCTCGACGCCGCCAACGGAGAGATTTTCCCGAGACTACAGGACAAAAATTATCTAGAAGCCCGCCGAGCGCCCTCGAGGCCGCCGACGGCGAGATCAACGATTATGCTTACTTAAGCTTTGGATAAGTCCAAATTTTGAAGGGATGCTTAGGCAACTCTTGGGAAAGCTCATCTACAACTTTAAAAGAACATTTTGGCCAAAAATAGAAGAAGTCAAAAAAGTCTAAAGTGTGTTAGAGGCCTTGGAGGTTACCATTAGTGTATAGAATTTTCATTAGAGTGTAACAATTGTGATGAATTCTTCGAGAGATTGTAAGAGTGGAGGGAAAGTGAGAGATTTCTTCCTCCTTGCTACTTCGAAGAGGAGTTCTGTGTGCTGTAAAGAAAGGAAGAGATTCAGAGGAACTTCAAGGAGTGTTCTTGGGAAGAAATTAGAGATAAATTATTTACTTGTTATAGTTTGTATGACTTTGATTTTATATATGAATTCCGAGTTTTGTTGTGTTTTCCCCATTGGATCTGAGTAGTTTTCTCTATCTTTCTCCTTGTCTCGAGATTTGTGAAATGGTGATTTGAATTGGTGA
>NW_018164567.1:700405-702681 GCF_001263595.1 Phalaenopsis equestris
GGGAAATATTAGTATCGGGCGAAGAATTGGAGATTTTAGAGTGACAGACTAAAATCCCCAATTTGGTCTTCTCGTTTGGGTGCTGATGTGTAGATGTTAGCCCTCAGGTGAGGGGAACGTGAGAGCTCCAAAGTGAGAGCCGGTATCCTCTCAGCCTATCAACAGAATCAGTAACCAAGCATAGGATTAGTCAATGTTCTTTATGCTTGGACCAAAGGGTAAAGAATATGTATGCTCCTATTTGGCACAATATAATTTGAACTAATTCATTTTATCCATTCACTATAATTTCTTAACAAGGAGAATAATACTTTCTTATATATTGAATATTACAATTAAACCCTACTTTATATCATTAGTTATATAGTAGTTATTAAATTATCTATTTATTTTAATTGCCTATTAGTGACAAATAAGCAAATTGAACGTTGTTGTAATTAAAGTCTTGCTTTTCTAAAAGTCTTAGTCTGTGATTCTAAAACACTCCCTGTGGGATCAATATCTAGGACTCCATTAGAGCCCTATATTACTTGAGCGATACATATACTTGCGTTGATAAATTCGACTTTAATATTATTGAATATTATAATTATACAGCTTAATCAAATCAGACACATCCATAAAGTTGCGATCAAGTCTGTGGACACTGTTGCTGGAAATTAAATCTTCTAGTAGCATCATCAAATTCTTGTATTTGTCGATTACAAAAAGAAGTCGGTCATCTGACACACGAGTCGTGTTGCCCACTTTCCTCATGATAGTACCCCCACATTATTAGGAACATATTCCTTGCATCATGAGGCATGTGTTTGCTTGTTTGCTTGCATGGTGCTCCATATTTTGTATGTGTCTGTCATTTGCATGTGTGTTTAGTCACAATTGGGGTAAGGTGTAGTTCTCTCTAGTGGCATCCCATATCCTAGGAGTCTAAACACAATACCTCATGTGCATAGTGCCTTACATGTGCATCTTTGCATTGTTAGCATATTTGTCACTTGTGTGTGCTATCAAAATCTCGTGACAGTTATTTGCTATCTCATGATCACTTCAACCTTTAAGAAGTGGTCATAATGCATTGGATCACCTTGCATCAGCATGTGCATTCTTGATTCTCTCGATGGTTAAATTGCTCATTAGTCGAGTGACTCTTTGTTAGTCATGATGTAGCAGCTAGTATTACCCGCAAGGATGTCTTGGTGGGCAATACTAGCTATTGCACTGCGACTAACACGTGTGTGTTGTGTTAAGGTTCCAAGATGTATAATAGGTACCACTTATGCTTTTTCCTTCGTTAGGTCCTATTTTAAAATATAAGAAAATTAAAGTTTTATTACTTATGCATCATCTTTTTCAAATCTATTTTGTAACTACTGCATATATGTTGGCATCCGTTTTTGATGTCAAGTGTATTGGAAGTCCACTCGAGTGCATCAGGGTCGTACTTTATGAAAATGAGTTCCCCTGCAGCGCAAGATATCTATTTCAGACATTTCGGCACGTGTTGAGGGGCATGTAGCCGATGTCATTTTGCTAGGCTTTGGCTTTCTCTTGGGCGAAGTCCGATTAGCATTTGGCACATCAGATGATTCCGATCGGGCCGAAAATTATTATGTAGCGCGTCGTGCGCGATTTTGGCTTGAATTGGCTCAATCACTTGACGAAGTGGTTCAGATGACCCCGGACGACGAAACAGACCACGCGAGTGAATCCGAAATGTCGATTCCACTTACGACGGACGTTCGTTACACCACAATTTCGCGGGCGAGGTAAAAATGCGCAAATTATCGTTTTGACCCAAATTGTTGAAAAAGTGGTCAGAACGACACCGAACGACGAAACGGACCACACCAGTGCGTCCGGAACGTCGATTTTACCTAGGAAAGATGTTCATTTTGTCGTGATGACGTGTTCGGCGAAAATGTGCGGGGAGATGTTAATTGAATAATAATTATTATTATACTATAATAATAATATTATTATACAGGATTTTAAAAAGGTTTTTTTTTAAAAAACCCCTCTCTCTCTCTCTCCCAAAAAACAGCTCTCCTCTCTCTCCTCCCTTTCTTTTTTTAAAAGCTGCGTAACCCTCTCTCTCCCTCTCTCCGCATCTCCTCACAGCCGACCGATTTCGCGAAAACCTCCCGCTCCCAAGCAACGATTGGTAGGAACTGCTCTCCGCGACTCCTCCCCGATCTTCCCTGGCTCCCACTCGACCCCGCCGGTGACTCCTCCTCGCCGGCGAAACTCGGCGCCGCCGTCCCCGCCATCCCTCCTCC
>NW_018164567.1:706377-740601 GCF_001263595.1 Phalaenopsis equestris
CTCTGCCCTTTGGCCCGGACGTGCTTTGACGTATTGGGATATCCCCGTCAAGATGATTTAGGTTATTCTGTGGGCCCCATGTGCCGATGAGCCGCTACCTATTTCGGGATGTGAGAGACTCACTCTCTGCTCGATTACTTAGCGTGAGCTTTAAAGCATTGGGACTGTTCCCACACGGAATAACCTTCATTTGATTTCTTATACCCCAGATCTATGATAATATGAAGCGAAACTCCTTTTATCGAGAGTATTCTTGGGTATCCCCCAAGATGTAATTAACCAGTAGGAACACGTTCCTCTGGGAGTGCTCTTGACCCCAGAACAGGTACATACACCTGACTCTCTGGTTATGGGTAGTCTATGTAGATACTTCTTTCGCGGATATTGGTTTAAGGTGCCTCCGCCCGATCTTGTTTGGACGGACATTCTTAACCTATCCTTGCGAGGTTTATCGCACGTAGACTCTCCACGTTTTACTTTTTCTCTTGTTTGTGACTTTGTCGTATGTCCCTTCTTATTCGGTTCCTCTCCTATTCGAATCATTTCTATGGTTCGGGAGGGAGATTTATTCGAATGGGGGAATTATAAGACGATCGACAAGCTGGCGACTCCTTTTAAAAATAAAAAAGAGAAAAATGAACGAAAACAATATAGTTTAGAAAGTTTCATCCATCGTAGGATTAGTGTAATCCCTTAATGGTCTATGTGTGTTATGATGTTTCTTATCTAGTATTTGATTTTTTTAAATTGTTTGTTGATTATTCAACATTTCTTCTACAAGTTGATGATGTCTTTTCTATTTTCAAATTTTTCTAACAATCCTCTCTATTTTGAATTATACGGTACAAGTCCTGAAAGTCTTGTACTACACATACACAACTAAAAACTTTACTATTAATAGAAAAAAAACAAATTTATTTTTCATGATTTTTCTAATTTTAATTTTTTTATTTTTATTATTTTGATTTTTTTTTTAATTTTAATCAAATAAACAAACACTTACTCAAAAAAAACTACAATACGATTTTCCAAATCTAACTCTAATTAATTCAACTAAAATCCTCTTAAAAGATTATTTTTCGTCGCTTCCCCAACAACGACACCAGAAACTTGATTCACTTCTTAGTAAATTGATTAGGTCTTTAAAATTAAATATTCTTTCACACAGGGGTTTCTTATGCAAGTATACATATCATTTCAATAATACATGTCTCTATTGAGTCTAGATATCAATCCCATAGGGAAGGTGGTAATGACTCTAATCAGAGAAGTTTTAGTTTACTATAATAGGGTCTTAATTTGGAATGTAATTTAAATTGTTCTTTCTAACGGTTACTCCTAAATTATTGCACTAAATTTAAAGGCTAATTCTAACTATTCTTACTAGTTTTAGTGACATAAATATATGATTGATACCAATCTCCTGTGAGTGTATAAGTGGAAATGTGGAATATGATACTAAGAATATAATGTGGTTGATGACAATAGGAGCATGAATCTAAGTTGCCCTCTTCCGAGTGTGTAATAAAGTTTAGTTTAATTCAGAAATTTTTTCTTCCTATCACCCTAGAAACTATTATGTTAAATCCCCTCAAAACGTGTCTCCCTATCTAATTGCATTGTCCTATGAACTAATTTTCTTTCACCCATAAGCTCAATGTGGTTTTTTCTAGTTTATAAAGTCATAGTCCTCCTGAATGAACATGTTTTAACATACCAATTAGCCAAATTGGTTAGTAAATGAAGCATGAAGTAAAAACAATCACATTAAGATTAAAAGTTCAATTCTATGAGTATCTTTGCATCCTACATATCCTACACATGCATCATAAGAGAGAGGTAAAGGAAACCTACTCACTAAGCATGAAGAACATGATTGAAACCTTCTTCAAACAACAAAATAAATTCACTAAGTATGTGTTACAACAATTACAAGGCAAATGTAAAAGCAATACTTAGATTTCCTTCTCTGAAGAGATAAAAAGTTTCTCCCAACACTGGATCCAAGTTCTCTTTGCACTGATGAATTGATACCCTTTCAATATTCTCTCAAAAACCTCACCAAATACTTAAAAAATTGTGGTAAATATACAACCCCTAAGTCTCCCTAGAATTTTATTGCCTTCCTCCACACTTTTCTTAGATTTCCACCTGGTGCTTCTTCTTCATTCCATAGCCCTTCTCTTCTCACCAAATCTTCTGTCAAACTGCTTAAAGCCACCAAATAGCTCCCAACATCGCGGTTAAGCAACTGCAGAAAATGACTGTGCTATGGCGCCCAGAACTTGGCACCTAGGTTCCAAGTTCTCGGGTATATGCGTAAGTCCTAGCACCTAGGAACCCAAATGCTTGAGCCAAGGTGCTTGAATGGAGCGCCTTGGCGCCCAAAATCTGGCACTTAGGCGCCAATTATCAAAGTTTGCTCCATTCAGCTCCTTTTTGCTCATTTTAAATCCTGCTTCGCTCCAAGTATTCTACCTGTTCTACCTGCATAAAAAACACTAAAATACATTTCGTTAAAGTGCAATTTCATATAAAATCAGGTGCAAAATACATAGGAAAAAAAAGCATACTTTAAGAATATCAAAGGCCAAAATGACAACTAATGTCTTCCTCACAAACTGCTTGGCATTGGCTTCTATGATTTTACCGAGCGACTTAGCTTCAATCTACTTGATAAAGTAGTCAACAACTAAGATAATGAACTTCCATTTTTTAGTGGCTACTGGAAATGGTCCCAAGATGTCCACGTGCTTAAAAGTGGGGTGAGTTCTGCTTGCAGTGCATCCAAGAGAGCTCTTTCTGCTCGTCCACAACTAATATCACTCAAGGGACTTGGATGCTGAGAAGATTATCTCCTCGATATACCTTCTTTTGAAGAGGTATCCCATTATCAAGACTACAAGCTTGGAGAGGACATCAGCTCATGTGTTATGCTCTCAAAGTGTGTGAACGATTTGACCTTTTTTTATCTGGGTAAGAAGCATCTTTACCAGGACAAGATACTGCAGTAGTTGTAAGTTATGGGAGCCAAAGCCTCCCTCTATCTAAGTTGCAATGAGCTAGGAGTCACCTCACAATTAATTGCAAGTTTCAACCTTAAGATGAGAGCTTCATATTCTGTAACATTGTTGGTGGATGAAAATTTCAGGTAAAATCAGTCCTCCATGATATCCTACTTCAGGGAGATAAGAAGTATTCTAGCACTAGCTTTAGAGTTTCTAGATGCTCCATCCACATACAACATCCATTGAAGAAACATCGAGGGAGAGAGAAGCCGCTCGTCATAGGTTGATATGGTGCATTCAACAACAAATTTAGCTAGTACATGTGCTTGATGTGCGGTCGGGGTAGGTAGCAGATGTCAAACCCTCCCAACTCTACTGACTATTTAATTAATCTTCTTGATGCTTCTGATTTTATAGAATATCCTTCATGGTAAATTGTGTGCAGATGTCGATGGCATGCACTTGAGAGTTTGAATGCAGTCTCCTTGCTGAGAATATCAATGCTAGAGCAGTCTTGTCCGCTAACAAATAATGACTCTTTATGTCAGAGAGAACCTTGCTAACTTAGTAGATCAGATGCTCGACTGAGTTTTCCTCCCTGGCTAGGACTGAGCTTATTGCAAGAGGTGAGATAGCTAGGTAGACATACAACATCTCTCCTTGAATGAGCTTTGAAAGGAGAGGTGGCGAGGCAATATAGGTCTTGAGTTGTTCAAAGGCAGCCTGACATTCATCTGTCTAGTAGAAATTGGTGTTTCAAGGAAATCTCTATATCTTGAAGAATGATAAGTGCTTATCTCTGGAACGTTCAAGGAAGAGAGATAGGGCAGCTATGTGATTGTTCAAGCGTTGCACCTCAATGATATTTCATGGGGGCACCATGTCTCTTAGTATCTTGATATTCTCTGAGTTTGTTCAATCTGGTGATTGGTGATCATGAATCCTAAAAACTTTCCCTATGTAACTCCAAAGATACATTTACCTGTGTTGAGGTGCATTTCATGACAATAAAGAGGTTGGAAGCACTCTTCTAGATGAGCGATGTATTGGGATGCTTTCAAGATTTTTACAACCATATCATCAATGGATACCTCCATTATGCACCCGACGAAGTCTTTGAAGACCTTATTTATGAGACATGGTAGGGTTCACCAGCTTTCTTTGATCAAAATGCATGGTCTGGTAGCAGTATAGACCCATGTCAGTTTGGAAAGAGGTGGCCTTCTTGTCCCTTGGATTCATCTTAGTCTGATTTACTTTGAGTAGACATTTAAGAAACAGAGCATCTGGTGTCGTGACGTGGAATCAACTAGTTGTTCTATGCATGGAAGGATAAAGATGTTCTTTTGATATGCCTTCTTAACTTCAGTGTAATCGACACACATCATCTAAGCACCGTTGGCTTTCTTAACCATGACGATGTTTGTCAACCATGTACGGTGGTGCACTTCTCCTATGAAACTCGCTTCCATAAGTTTGTTGACTTCTTGTTTGATGACTTGCAGATGATCTAAGGAAAAGTTATGTTTCTTCTAGATGACTGGGTTGAAGGTCGGACCAACCTTTAAAGAGTGCTTGATTACCTTTGGGTTGACTCCAGGCATGTTAGTCGATGCCCATGTGAAGTTGTCTTGATTCCTCTTGAGGAAATCTGCATATTTCGACCTATGGTCATCAGAGAGTAAGGAACCAGGCTGCATCGTTCGTGATGTTTAGTCACCAGAGAGCAAAATTTTGATCAAGTCTTCTTTCGGGGAAGCACGTCAGGATGCATCCTCATCTCAGAGATCAAAATGTTTGATGTTGAGTGTTATCAATGAGCATGGTTGGGCTTGTTTGAGGAAGCATGATTGTATTGTATGTTGATCTCCACGCATAACATCAACCCCTACACAGGTTGGGAACTTGAGTTTGAGGTTTGGTACAAAAGTGATTATGTTGAAGATGGACTACAGAGGTCGCCCAAAGATGACATTATAAACAAACTCTGTATTGACGATGATGAACTGGATAAAGTGAGTCACTTCTCTAGAAAATTCTCCCATTACAACATGGAGATTTATTATCCCTTCAACCCTTACTAGTCAGTTGTCAAACCGTACAATGGGCCCAGAGTGGGTTGAAGCTTCTCCCTGGTCAACCCAAGACTGCGGAAGGTAGAGTAGAATAGGACATCGAACGATTTGTCATTGTTGATCAGGATCCTCTTTAGTTTGTAGCAGGGTTCACCGATTACTGCACTGATAATAAGAGGGTTTTGGTGGGGGACTCTGACTCATTCTAGATCAGAATCATTAGAAGTGACAGCTCAAAGCGTGGCTTCTTTTATGTTGGTTCTCTAGGTGCAGTGATAATGACTTAGTTGGATAATAATGGCCCTCCAATGATTGTCTAAATTTCTTCGATAATCTAGTGACTCCCATGTTATTGCTTCTGCATCAGTTGCCCTCCGAGTAGGGACGTTATCAACACCTATTAGTTTATTCTACACAAACTGACCATGACAACCCTGTTAAATTAGTCTTTCAATCTCTTTCTTGAGCTATTTGTACGCTTTGGTGGTGTAACCATGATTCCGACAGAAGTGACAGTATTGATCCTAATACCTTGTGCTAGGTTTCAGATGGCAAGGCCACTTTACAGTCTTTTCATTCTTGATGACAATCAGAATGCTGTCACGTAATGTGTTGAGTGGAATATAGTCCCTCTCTCGTCAATGCTCGCATTGCTAGTTTGCAGGCTGAGGAGGGAAGTCGCACTTCCCCCACTATTTAGACTTTCTACATTGTGAGGTTGAGTTGGCATCTTTAATTTTATTCTTACGCTTATTTCCGAATTACTCAAATTGTTACTTGTGTGTGCTGATGGCCTTATCTGTAGTGCTTTAGTCCTTGATATGGTGAACAAGATTGGCATAAGAGTGGATTGTCTCCCATATCAATGATGAGTAGAAAGGTCATGGGCGAAGTCCCCAAGGAAGACCCTTTAGCAATTCTTGATTAACACCTGGAATCTAGTTAGCTTCAGTGATGAACCTTTGGAAGTAATCTTTAAGTGAATCTCCCTCATTCTGACAAATTTCTAAGATGTAGGATGAATCTTTGAAAACTTCAAACTTGTGATGAAAAGCTCCACAAATAGCCTGACAAGCTCATTAAAAATATTGATAGTACTCCCCCGCCCCCGGGAAGTGACAAGAACAAGGTGTGAGCTTGATCCTTAAGAGTGGCTAGGAACACTTGACGGAGAAGCACATCAGGGGCGCGTTGAATGTTCATGATAGTTCAATAGTAGCAACGTACACGTAAGCGTCAGTTACCATTTTATAGGAATCATTGTTCGGGAGCTTGAAACTTGTTAGAATGGGGTGTTGACAGACCGCCTTGGCTAAGGAAGATGATTGTTGAAAGTTGTGGTAAGCAATGAAACAATCCTTATTCTCTAGAGAAAAATCTTTTCAGATTAGGCATCATAGCTTGTCGCGGCTGATTAGGAATGACTACAAGGAGAGGCGGCGCCAGGTGAGTGAAGCAAGATGGGGGAGTGGAACTTGCAGTATCAAGGAGTTCATCATCCCAGTCTAGTAAAGGAAAGGTTCCATCACAAGGAGGAGGCCTAGTACGAGTAGGTTCGAGTGGAGTGTTTCTTACTGGCTACTGGGCTGGTGGTAAGTGAGCTCCATCTCGTGGAGTGGGCATCGATTGTCAATCCCTTCAGGATTTCTATTTGAAATTCCTTCATCCTTCGTACTCGGTCTTCTAGAGAAGGGCTCGAGGCATCTTTGCTAGTAGGGTAACGTCTTCCAGGGTAAGAAGATATGGAGGCTTGACATCCCTGACTCCATGACTGTCGCTTAGAGTGATGAGTGTTAGAGCGAGAAGTTCTGTTATTGCGGTTATTGTAACTGGTGGCCATGCAACAAGGATTGCAAGTACTTCAATGATGGGATAACTCAATTTTCCAACAAATGACCCAAACTAATGTGTGTTAGGAGATTCGCGACGGTAGAGTAAAAAATTATTATCTTAGTGTCGTACTAAAATCTAACACACACTCAAATAGAAGTAAGAAAATAATGACAACACCAAAAGTTTTTACATGGAAAACTTAAAAAGGGAAAAAATAAGAGGCCTTACCCAGTTGAAATGTTCCATTATGAGTTGGTGATTATAAATACAACCCCTCGTCCAACAAGCGAGAAATGGTTACATAATCTCTTAAATTAGAACATTGGGCACGGATGAACCAGTGGTAGGGAGTAAGCGATAAAGGCAGCCTTCAATGGCGACGACGACCTGAGATGGCGTCGGCCAAAGGGCGACGGTAGTTAGAGGCATTGACCATTGGAGGGTGGCAACGACGACGACGTTTGGAGGGCGGCGACAGCCTGAGACGACAACGACCAGAGGGCGGCGGCAGCTGCGGTAGGAGGGCGGCATCCAGAGAAGGTGACAGTCGAAGGGCGGAGGCAGTCAAAGTCAACTGAAGGCGGCAATGATCGAAGGGCGGTAGTGGTCTGAGGGCGACACTTGTTGGCGCGTGGTAGTTGCATGGGAAGGCGGCGACCTAAGGGCAACGACGATCGAAGTGCAAAGGTAGACAGAGGCTGCAGCCGGAAGGCGGCTGTGACCAAATGGTGGAGGCCGTGACGACAGAAGACGACGATGTAGGAGGCTAGCCTGTAGCTCCCTTTTATGGAGACTCTGCACTCTCTGGCTCTAAATCTCTATCCCCTCTCATGAGGGGCTTGGGGCTCTACTTATAGAACCTAAATTGCAAATGAGACGAAAATCCCAAACACACTTGATTAGACGACCGAGAGAGATCCCCTTGATCAGACGACATTTGATGGACATTTGACTATCTTAATGATGTTATAATTAAGTGATCTTGTGCACGTTTGATTGACGTTTGACAGTATCATGCCTCAAGGTTCATGTTGAATATTTAAAATTTATTTGTGGCATATAAAATTTTATTACATTTATTTACTCAAAATGTCCAGTTTAACTACAAAATTCTAAAATGAAAGCTCGTATAATTTTTAATTTAAATCTAAAAATTATCTTTTCTATATAAAGATTTGTCTCTAATCATTTTGATTTTTTAGTGACATAATAATAATAATAATAATAATAATAATAATAATAATAATAATAATAATAATAATAATAATAATAATGTATATGAAGAAAATTGAAATCAAAATGACTGAGAGGGGGTCCTTCCTCGAATAAGTAATAAAAGATTCCGCTATTGTCAATTACTAATAAATCGTTGTCACTCGGAAACAGCGGGAATTCAGTTCATTAGCACCAAAGTGGGTTCCGGAGGGATTATTCAAATTAAAAGGATATTTAGTAATTGACCCCAGGCGGATTTTACTATCGTCTTCTTCCATTTATTTAGGGAAGAAGGCCGGCCATGAAAGCCATTTCCTCCTCTCCCTCTCTCTCTCTCTCTCTCTCTCTCTCTCTCTCTCTCTCTCTCTCTCTCTCTCTCTCCAAGTTTTGGGAGATTCAAAGCTTAGTCAAGTCGATTACTAATTCGATCGATCAGGAAGGTAATCCTTTCTTTGTTTCTTATCATTCATTTTTTCCGGTTGCTCTAAATTTGAGGAATTTTTTGCTCTGTTACGCCACAATTTGATCTATTAGGGTTTTTCTGTGATGAATGTGATTTTTTTTTTCAGACTTATTGCTTTTTCTTCTATTTTGTATTTCGATTAAAGTTTTCAGCTTTTCATTTCTGTATTCAGTTTTTTTTTTTTCTTTAAATTAAAGTTTGATGAGATCGCGTTTTAGATGTATATTTATGTGTACTTGTGAAAGTGATGGTGATTTTATAGTTCAAGTTATGGCTTTGTTCTTTACCTTGTCTTAGAGGGTTTTTTTCTTTGTTTTTTTAGTTGCTGTGTTGAGTAATTTTGACTATTTACTGGCTATTTTCTATTTTGCTCTGCAGGAATAAAGAATAATGACATAAAAAGAGAGAAAAATAAAAATTTTTATCTTGTTTATATTCTTTGTGCTCTTCTGTTGTTTCTAAATAGTAGTTTTGGTGTTGTCTATTTGTTATATTGATTTTCTTAAGGGAAGGGCTATCTTGAGCTCATTAGTTGGTTCTTCTACACTTTTGTTGATTTTACTTTTGTTAGAAAGTTCTTACTGAGGATTTTATTCAGACGTCTAAATTTTGTCTGATTGAAATAATAGATTTCCTAAGCAAAACATGTAATAATTAGCTTCTAAGTGCTGTTTGACATCGCTTTTATTCTTTTTTTTTTTTAATAATTTAGTCAAAAAATGTTTGATTAGAGGCCCTGTTGGATTATTTTGATTTGTATTTTTAAATTTTTATATTTGTTTTGTTTTATTTTGTTTATGGCTTTGCTTGAAATAAATCATGTTTTGTATGTTGTAACATACTTTTTTTTAAAAACACTCAAAAAATTTTTCAGGTGTTCTTAGTATTTTTAAAGCAAGTTAATTTATTTTTAAAATAAATAAAAATATGCAAAAAATGCACTAAACAAACATAATTTCTTTAAAAAAAGCAAAAAACAAAAACAAAAAGAGAAGTCATCCCAAACAAGCCTTTAGTGTTTGTTTTTATTCTTTTCAAAGCTTGAACTGGCAATCACCCTACCTCAGATCTTTGTCTGGTCCACCTCTTCTTTCATGTCTAAACATAAATAAATAAAATAAATATAATGATATGAAGAAAACAAAGAATGATCTCAAATACCCCCATAATTATCCAGTAATTAATAGTTATATAATTTGGCATAGCAGTCAGCTCTATATTTTGGCAGCTCTAGCTCTTTAAATCGAAAACACATTGTCCATTTTGATGCTTATTAAGCTGAAAGTTGCATTTTTAATTTGCAAAACCTATTTTGCAAATCACTCTTTCTGTAAACTTATAATTTTGATGATTGCTTCAGATATATATACATGTAAAATAAGAAAAGCAAATTCTTTTCATTTTCTTACAGAATTCGTGGAAGCCAAAAATCTGGGAATGCTGAAAAATGTGCAACTCCGGCATGAAATCCTTGCCCAAAATTACTGATATTGTAACCCCATCTGAGTTGACTTGGCTCATTCTTGATGAAAATGTTCTGTGTTGTTTAAGGCAGTTTACTTCCTTTGAACTGACTAGCCATAGATTCCGAAATATAATACCATCCATAATTTCAGATCATTATCGTGGGGACGACGGTTGAAATTTCAGATTATAAGATTTTACTTCTTCTGTTTATATAATACATCATATTAGTATTTTAGCTACTTTGTATCAAATATAAAAGAAAATATATTGGAATGGAAAATAAAGAATTTGTTTTGATGAAGAAGTATGAGATAGGGAGAATGCTAGGAAAGGGTACATTTGCAAAGGTATACTATGCCAGGAATATAAATACTGCTCAAACAGTTGCTATAAAGATGATTGATAAAGAGAAAGTGCTGAAGATTGGACTTATGGATCAAATCAAACGTGAGATTTCTGTAATGAGGTTGATGAATCATCCGAATATTGTCGATCTTTATGAGGTCATGGCCACCAAGAATAAAATTTATTTCGTGATGGAATGCATGAAGGGTGGCGAACTCTTCAACAAAGTTGCTAAGGGAAAATTAAAGGAAGATGTCGCAAGGAAATTTTTTCAGCAGCTAATCACTGCAGTGGAATTCTGCCACAGCAGAGGAGTTTATCACCGAGATCTAAAGCTTGAAAACCTGTTGCTTGATGAGAATGGTAATCTGAAGGTTTCAGATTTTGGATTTAGTACTCTTATAGATTCGAAGAGACAGGATCTCTTACTTCACACGACCTGCGGAACTCCGGCTTATGTTGCTCCTGAGGTGATTAGTAGGAAAGGCTATGATGGTGCTAAAGCTGATATATGGTCATGTGGGGTAATCCTTTATGTTCTTCTCGCTGGTTATCTCCCTTTTCGTGACGCGAACTTGATGGTGATGTATCGGAAGATTGGGAAGGCGGAATTTAAATGTCCTCATTGGTTTCCTCCTGAAGTTAGAAGGTTATTATCGAAGATCTTAGACCCAAATCCGACTAGGAGAATCTCAATTGAAAAAATCATGGACCATCCTTGGTTCCAAAAAGCTTTTGATGGAAAACAAAAGGAAATTGTGACGGAAAAAGAAGAAGACATAACTCATATTGATGTTAACAATAGCTTGATTGCAAATAATAACAATGTTCAGGAGGAAGAGAAGAAGGATGAAATGAAAATAAGAAATATGAATGCATTTGACATCATCTCTCTTTCTAATGGATTTGATCTTTCAGGCTTATTTGTGGATGCTGACCACAGGAATCAAGCACGGTTTACCTCTTGGCATCCTGCAACAGCCATTATTTCAAAGCTTGAGGAAGTTGCCAATTTTTTGGGATTCAAAGTTCAGAAGAAGAATGGAATCGTGAAAGTTGAAGGATCGAAGGAAGGGAGAAAGGGTTTTGTTTCCATTGATACTGAGATATTTGAACTGACTCCTTCGTTTCACTTGGTTGAGATGAAGAAGACTAATGGGGATGCTCTCGAGTATCAGAAACTCTGGAAGGAGAATATAAGGCCTGCTTTAAAAGACATTGTTTGGGCATGGCAAGGTGAGGAAGGTGATTTACAGCAGCTGAAATCTTGAGTTTTAGATCCAGCGCTTAATTGATCACCTTATCAATGTTTTCTTTGATGTCTTCATAAAATTCTGTATTATAGTCGTCTTTATGCTATCAAACTGTTGTTACGTCAGTCTTCAGAATTAGTCAGTTTAATGATGATTATGTTGTTGCTGTGAATCTGAAGGTTACTCTTTTGGAAACTTGCCTGCTATATGTTCAAGTAATTTTAGTTTTTAACTTATACAAATGAAATATTCTCTCTTTCTAAATTATTCTGCAGTTGTGATTATGCAATTCGGGTTCAGGAGCTGAGTTTATAGCTTTTGAAGCTGTAACTGTTTGTCTTATATATAAGAAAATATGTTGGCTACTAAAATGTGCAATTGAAAAAATTGTTGTATATCCAAGTTTTAACAGGACAATATTTCGCCAGCATTTGTAAGACAATAGCACACATTCTGATAGGATTTTGGATTCTGTTTAGAATTTTTTTCTCTCTTTTACGTGAAAATTTGCACAACCTTGTGAGGTCATTATCCTGCTTTCCAGCATCCTGCTTTTCTGGGTTATATAATTGAGTTCTGACAGAAGAGTGATTGCTTTGTTCATTGTAGAGTCCAGATGTCCTCCTCACATATGTTGCGGTATTATGCATGAACGTTGTCAATTATATTATGACAAGTGTCAAGGAAAGAGCTATTAAAATAAAGCCGTTTGGAGTAGTAGCTCAACAAAATTGGAAACCATTCATATTAAAAGAACATAAAAGCATCCAAAAATTATGAATGCAAAGTTCGGTGGGATTAAATTCAGAGATTCTTAGTTGAAAGTCTAAGCTCTTAACTAATAGGTTATGGTCACATAACAGAGTTTATGAACTCGATGTACCACTTAACTTTATTGGGCAGTTATACTATTTGATATGTGATATTAAACACATGCACACTACATGTGCAAGATCTTAAATTTAGGATCTCTTAGTTGAAAAGCCCAAGCTTTCCATCAACACGCTAAGGTGGCTTGCATGTAGTTTTTGAACTTGATGCACCAGCTATCGTTAATTAGGTATTCACAGTTGGACTAGGCCCAACCACAGAGTTTTAGAGAAAATTTATATGCACCAGCTTTTAGGTTTTTAGTGGTTTTCAGAATCTGATGATAGTCATCCAGTTTAGCATATAATGAGATGACAGATTTGTTTATCATTCCAAAAAGTTTGATCTCTACCTTCCAAAAGAGGGATTTTGATAATATGTTTTACAACAGTTAGGACATTTGAAAATCTAAGCTGAGCACTGCCTTATTATTTATATTAAAAAGAATAAGGTAAATATTAATCAGAATATTTTTTCTTTTTCCAAAATATTCATTTATTTAAGAGTCATAAAAAAGATAAATAGATCATCCCCAAAGGATAAGAAACTCCAAAATGCATATGATTTTGTTGCGTGCGGAAAATTTGTGGTGGTTGACATCTTAACGTTGCATGGAGATCCAACAAATAGACATATAACAAAAATGTAGCAGAAAAAGACACCAAAATTTTTTACATATAAAAACTTAGAGGTGAAAAAAATCATGGGATTTAGCCCGGTCAAAGTAATCAACTAAAAGTGACTAAGTACAAGGATATACCATTTTCTCACGACTAGAAGAGTGTGTTTACAATTATATACTAGATATAACATTTTTCTATTTACAATGTATAGAAAAACTTCAAGAGATTGGAAAGAATCATCATGTTCTAAATACGATAGTTGTAGGCGACGATTGTTGCAATTATCGGCAGACATTTGATATGGCGTTATATGTTACTGTCCTATTTCAGATACGATGTTAGCAAACAAGGGGAAAACATGACGACAAGCAGGATCAGTCGACGGTGGTTGACGGTGTCTGACGTGTGGTGGTTGACAGTGTTATGCGGCTATAGAGAATGGAAGTTGTTGTTGGGTTTTTAGTACAACGTTGCACGTTACGATCTTATTTGGGATATGCCTTAGCAACTAGGGGTGGCCGACCATAACGAGTACGGGCGGCAAGCGGTGGTCGACGGTGGTCAGTAACTACAGAAGCAAAAAATTATCATCGAGCATCCAATCTTGGCTCCGGAATTCCTTCACTTCTCTTTCCTACTACCCATGTGAAGAGAGAGAGTTTATTTATTGCCTTTAGGATAAGGGCATTTTGGCTTTATGATGATTAACTTCCCAATCTCCCTAATCGAGTGGCCCATATTGATCTCCTTTGATCATAAGAAATTTTTTTTAGTAATTTGAGGACTTTAAAGACATTAAAATTAAGAGAGCTTAGGTTAATTATATTTCTCTCGTTGAGATACTCGATTTGAATATAAATATAACAAATTTGGAGTTCATTTGACCATTCAATTGATGATCTAAAAATTGAAAAGTTTTTTAATAGATTGATATGGGCTTGATTGGACTCAGATTGATATCATTGAATTCTTCTTATTGAGATGGTCAATTTAATTATAAACTTATTGAAATTGAGGACTTGAATAATCTTGAATTTGAATATAGATTATTTGCTAAAATGTCTTGAGATTCCTGCTAGATGATAAAAATTTATTAATAACACATTAGTTACCCCTTATTTTTGGGCAATATTGTTTATTTCACCAAAAAAAAATATTCCAAGAATTTGTGCTTTGAGGTGTTTTGAGTTTTCATGAGTATTTTGTTAAGTTTTGACCAAGTTATCATTGTTAAAGCTGGTCAGGCAGCTGTGGTCTGAAGATGATGGTGACGACCGAACAATGTTACTCTAATGATGGTAGAGACCGTAGGGCATTGGGAATCTTCTGGAGTTGCAGTCAAGCATGCTTAGGTGCATATGTACATATAAATGGTCCCCTGGGAAGAAGTGGGTGCAAATGAACCAAATATGGGTTCTTGAGCACCTACAGAGCATCTAGTGCCTCCTTTAGAGGCTCCAACCTGATGCATGGGGGCTGAGGTGCCCATTTTGGGCACTAAAGCGCCCCAAGCCCTTAAAGGAAGGCTTACCTTCTTGTATAAACTCTCTCCGGTGTGCCCAACGTCATGCTTATGGCTTTTTATGGATCCCCAAACTACTGAAAACTATCCAAGAAAGAAAATGGTCTATCTAACATATGTGTGAACACCAAGAAACTTTCGTCCAAGGCCAAAGACGGCTATAGTAGCCCAAAACCCTAAATTTCACCTCGGGCGTTCATTAAAAAGTTTCGACTGATCTGGAAGCTCCAAAAGTCATGAATGACTCAAATATGACTGCATAGACCAAAGAAGTATTCCAAGGGCATCATTTGAGCATTTGGTGCCGACGAGGGTCCCGAACCCTCGCACTGGCAGAAAGGCCTGAAATATGACTTATTTCAAAAATGTGGATAAGAGAGTTTGATGACTCCCCTTGGTTGAAGGCTCCAAATAGCGGGATATGGACTCTAAACACCAAAATAGACATTAAATGCATCCCGTGTAGAATCATCATCATCCAAAGTGAGCTCTCCCGGGTATGGCTGAATCGGTACCGCTCTTGGACTCGTGCTCGAAGCATGTACCAGGAAGTCCAAACGGATGTCTTGGGTTGTGGTAGACTAAACATTGTCCCGTATCGTTCAAGTAGACGCCTCACACATATGATATCAATAGTGATGCCAACAACCGATGCTACTTTTCCATGACGTAAAAGCCGCAAAAGAACCGCAGCGGCAGGATTCCAAACCGGCCCTTAATGAAGTGATAGGTCTACATGTATTGTACATATGAAATGTAAATTTATCGAGAGCTATGCAACTATCTAATTTAAATTTGGGTCACATTTATTTATGTTATCTTTAATTTTAATTCAAAGTTTCGAATCAAGATTTAGAGAACTTTATTTTATTGTATTTTTGTAGGTTTAATTATTTAATACAAAATTAAACTTAAATTTTTTATGTGCATAATAGTAGTATATGTGGTTGGGTGATAAGTGTCTCAAAGAAAAAAAAAAATATTACGTGCGCAGTCCGGATGTATACAAACTCCAATAGCATCGTGACGGTGGCACATTGACTTCGAGTTAGGGTATAAGTAGGGTACAAAATTTGTACCCTCATAATAAAGCCGGGTATAAGTTTTGTGATCTCTTATACTCCGAGGTTATCAGTTTTTGTACCCTATTTATTTCCTACTTGTACCTTCGGGTATAAGCAGGGTATAATACTTATACGCTGCTAGTACTATGCTTGCTCCCGAACACCATGTAAATGTACACAATGCTATTGGAGTCCGTATACATCTGACTCCACACGTAATATTTTTTCCTCGAAAAGGGTGCCTGATCTTTAATTAACACAAACAGTAATTACCAAATTTTTTATTGAAAATGTAGAATAGCCTTTACAAAAAAAAAAAAAAAAAAGTTTTTGCAGTGGTTTTTGGAGGCTACAATGGTTGTCAAAACCTGTAAAAAATTGTTTGTGATAGTTTCAAAATCGTTACAAGCTGACTGCTTTGAATGTTTTTAGTTGCAAAGGATTTTCACAATAATTTTATAATCATTGGAAAAGATTTTTGTAACTATAATAGATACCTTATGTTGTTGAATTCTGATTTGTCTATAAATCATCTGAAGGAATAGAAGGTAATATAGGAGAAAGAGAGACATAGAGAGTGAAATCAGCAATAATAAATAGTAATCTAAATTTTTTATTAGCACTTTCACCTAAAATGACTCATCTATCTATAGAAGAAGAGATATCATATATGAAAGTACATTTTTTTCTCTATTTTAATGAGGGGTGTTACAAAATATTTTTAGTAATTTACATATACTGACCTATAGTTTGTTTATCATCTGACTCAGGGCCCGTTTGGGGCAGCTTATTTGGTGCGATGACATTTTGAAAACGCACCTGACCTGTTTGCGTAAACTGCGTTTTGGCAGCTTATGTGTTTTCAAAACGCAGAAAACAGCGTTTTCACAACGCACCTATCTAGGTGCGGTGCGGTGGCAGCTTATTGGCATTATTGGCAACAGTCTGGCTTTTTCAAAAAAATAAAAATTTGTAATAGTCATCGCACCTAGCTTATCAGTTGATTATTTTTAATCCGCTTATCAGCAGATTATTCAATAAGCTACAGCTGCCCCAAACAGACCCTCAGTTGGCTGAAATTGGAGTGTCTCGATTCGACAAGTCCTGTTTGTCCGACTGTGTTGGATCGGGATTGCCAATCCGCCTTTGATGGCCTTTAGGTTGGCAAAACTCGGCTCGATCGTCTAAGCTTTGCTAACCAGCTATTCTAATATGACTATCGATTATCGATTCCTAGATGATGAGCACTTATCCACATAATAAAATCAGAGTAAATCACCTTAATCAATTCAACCAAACAAGTAAAAAATGAATATTTAATAATGTCCTCCTAATTGTATCAAAAGCGTCAGGTTACGATCGAATCGAATTATCCCGCCGGATCATTTATTGATACCCCCAATTTTTGTTAATTAGAAACTAAGTGACATCTGGATCATATATGGATATGGGTTATTAGAGTTTACTTAATTATATGTCATAATATTTAATGAAATACTTAAAAAAAGGTGTGGCATTTTGAGTCAGAGCCAGCCTTCAACCTTAGCTTGCCAGGTGCAGCAATACCGCAACCGCCCATGCATTGGTAGGTGAGTAGGTCTACGAGCATGCTACATGTGAGCATGCATATGTTAGCAAGCATGATTTAAAGAAGATTTAAATTTGGGCCACATTTTATAATTGTTAATTTAGTGCTAATTCAAAATGTTGAATAACCATTTACTTTTCTTTATATTATTTTATATTTTTTAAATTTTATTTATTTTATATAAAACCACACAAAAGTTTACATGCTATAATAGAAATATATTATAAAATTTACATGCCAGTTAATTCATATACTTTTACATATTTAATATCTAAACTTCATTATATATATATATACATATATATATATATAATGTACCTGAAAATTCGTGATAATAGAGATATATTAACATCTTAGTATTGTATGAAAATCTACCATGCATAGATAAAAGAAGAGATGATAGAGATGTCCAATGAATTTTAACGTGAAAACCTCAAAATGAAAAAAATCATGAGGTCTAGCCTAATTGAAATAGTTCTACTATTTAGATATTTTTTATGCCAAAAATATTAGAGATGTGACAGCTACCCCTGCGACGGTAAGAAGAGGCCGTGTGGGAAAATCTATTAGCGCTGGAGCCCGATTTCAATTTCCCGCTTCTGTCTCCCCGATCGCGGAACGTCGCAACTTCCGCCTCCCGCTCCAGCTCAATTGTTCGCTCCATCGACCTTTCTCAGTTGCGATAAAAGGAATGTTCATGCCATTTGTTCGCCGTGTGTGCGGTTTGAAAGAAAGGAAGAAGAGACGGTTCTCCTTCAGATTGAGCATAGCCATTTTTGAGTTTTTCTTCGGGCTTCCTCGGGATAGAGGAAGAGTTCTTTGGGCTTCCTTGGGATAGTGGAGAGAAGTGCAAGTGTAGTTTCTTGCAGCAGAACGAAGAAGAAAGAAGAAGAAGAAGATTGTTCTCCATTGGCTTCTTCTTGATGGCATATGGCAGAAGAGAAATTGAGTTTATTTCTCTTGTAAGTTTATCTTCATCGGTGTATCTCGGTGTAGAGTTTCTTCAGTGTATCTCGGTGTAGAGGGAGGAGAACAGAAAGAGAAAAAGAGAGAGCAACAAAGTGAGAGATTCCTCTTATAAGTCAAGACGATCGACTGGTGTAAATTCCTCAAGTAGTAAAATCATCTACAACTTTATGGACGTAGGCAATTTGTCGAACCACATAAATCCTTGTGTTCCGCTGTGTTACTGTTTTCTGGTGTGAATTTTCTCGTTCTATTTTTTCACTTCATCAAATATCGTTCTCTTATTTTATTTCTATATATATACTACAACAACTGGTGTTATATCTTATCCCAACAACTGGTCTTACAGCTTTGTTTCGGATATGAAGAATAATGATGACTGCAGATGAAGTGAAGGTTTTAGGGATCGAGAAATTTGATGGCACAGATTTTGGTTATTGGAGGATGCAGATAGAGGACTACCTCTATGGGAATAAACTTCATCTTCAGTTATTGGGGAAAAGACCTGAAAGGATGGATGAGACTGAATGAAATTTGTTGGATCGACACGTTCTGGGGGTTATTCGATTGACCCTATCGAGGTTCGTTGCACACAACGTCGTAAAGGAAATGACGACTGCAGATCTCATGACAGCCTTATTAGGTATGTATAAAAAGCTATCGGCGAATAATAAGGTGTACTTGATAAAGAAGTTATTCAATTTGAAGATGGAGGAAGGTGTTTTTGTTGCTCAACACCTGAATGATTTCAATACTATCACAAATCAATTGTTGTCTGTTGAAATTGGTTTTGATGATGAGATACGTGGGCTGATATTGTTGGCATTATTGCCAAATAGTTGGAAAGTCAACAGGATGGTAGTTAGCAGTTCTGCATGTAAATCTAAATTGAAATATGATGATATTTGTGATTTAATTTTGGCTGAGGAGAATTTTGGCTGAGGTGCGCAGGAAAGATTCTGGTGAGATCTCAGGTACGAGTTCGACACTGAATGTTGATTTCAGAGGGAGATCACAAGACATGAACTTAAATAAAGGGAGATCAAAATCAATGTCTGGTCAGCAGGTAACCTACTGGAATTATGGCAAGGCTAGCCACATAAAGAGGAACTGCAAGAATCCAAAGGATATGGAGAATGATAGCATATGTGGTATCTGAAAAATTACATGATGCACTGTTGTTGGCAGTTCATAGTTATGTTGATGATTGAAGTGAAAATGAGATGAGAGTGGGTCTGGGGCACCCATTCCTATTGTTTCAGAACAGATGGTGGAGAACCACAGAGCTATGAGGAAATCTTACAACATGAAAGTTCGAGCAAGTGGGTGTTGGTAGAACATCCACCAAGGAAGAATGCATTACGCAACAAGTGGGTGTACCATGCAAAGTCTAAGTGTGATGGACGTAAAAAGTACAAGACTAGATTTGTTGAGAAAGGCTTTTAGTAGAGGCATGATATTGCTCATGCAGTGGAGTTGTAAGCAGAGATAAGAGTAGCTTGAAGGTGCAAAGCTATGTGGACCCTACTGATATGTTGACTGAGGGTGTTACTCTTGAGAAACTGAAGTTGTGTACAGCTTTAGTTAGTCTTCTGGAGTGAAGACAGAGGATTTGAGTTGCAGAGGTGGAGGATTCATGTTTGAAGAAAAAGACGACACCGCAGTGGAGGATATCAGTTTGAGGAAGGAGATGTTGTTGTCTGTGTATCGGTCTCCAAGTGGGAGATTGTTAGCGTTGGAGCCCGATTCTAATTTCCCGCTCCTGCCTCCTCAATCGCGAAACGTCGCGACTTTTGCCTCCCACTCCCGCTCAACTATTCCCTCCATCAGCCTTTCTCAGTTGCGATAAAAGGAACGTTCGTGTCATTTCATTTGTTCAGTAGCCGTGTGTGCGGTTCGAAAGAAAGGAAGAAGAGACAGTTCTCCTTCAGATTGAGCATACCCATTTTTTGAGTTCTTATTCGGGCTTCCTCGGGATAGAGGAAGAGTTCATTGGGCTTCTTTGGGATAGAAGAAATAAGTGCAATTGTAGTTTCTTGCTGCAGAAGGAAGAAAAAAGAAGAAGAAGAATATTGTTCTCCTTTTGCTTCTTCTTGGTGGTTTCTGGCAGAAGAGAAATTGGGTTTATTTCTCTTGTAAGTTTATCTTCTTCGGTGTATCTTACTATAGAGAAATAAGAACAGAGAAAGAAGAAGAGAGAGTAACAAAGTGAGAGATTCCTCTTGTAAGTCGAGACGATCGACTGGTGTAAATTCCTCAAGTAGTAAAATGCTTTGCAACTCCGTGGACGTAGACAATTTTTCGAACCATGTAAATCTGTGTGTTCCGCTGTGTTACTATTTTCTGGTGTGAATTTTCTCGTTCTATTTTTTCACTTCATCAAAGATCGTTCTCCTATTTTATTTCTATTTATATATCACAACAACTGGTGTATCTATCTTATCACAACAATATATGAATTCAACTTCATCGATGGTGGTTAGGACTAAGCAACAGTTGCCCAACAACAGGGATAACATAAGTAGCAATAGCCAGATGGCAAAGATTCAAATGTACCTGTTTAACGGTGGCGATAGGGTCAACTGGGCAATAGTGGTTTGACTGTAGTTGTACCAGTGGGCAAGCAATAGTGGTCATGATAGTGGCACCGACAACATGATTATGGTTAGGCGACAGACAAGCGATGGTGTTCTGATGAAAAAGGGGCGGGGAGATGGTAACCTGGCAATGGAAGTAATGGTTCGTCAACTACGACTACTATGGCGATCTCAGTACAGCACTGGTCATCCAACACAGTGGTTGTGACCCATTGATGTTGGCTATTGATAGTGGTTTGATGGCGATGGTGGCCAGATGATGGTAAACCAATGACTTCTTCTAAGTTATGATGTTTTTAAGACTACAACGGCTAAGCGATGATGGAGGCTTGATAGTGTTCCGACTTATACATGAAAATATATATTCTACTTTTTAAAAATTCAAATGGTAGAATTGTTTATGTGATATGAAAATTTTGGGTGGTATAATTATAAAAGTAAATTTTACGTGCTAGACATGTAAATACATTGGATTTAGGTACTTGTGTGGAATGTACGTAAATTCCCCTTAATTAGTACAAGCAGAAATTGCCATGTTTTCCTTTTGAAAATGAAGAACAGAGAACGTAATTCTAGCATGAAAATTGGTGGTCTGGATTTTATACTTCTTCATATTTATAATGAGAATGCTCGTTTCATTAGTGAAATAAAAGTTTGGTCCAAATATGAAAAGCTTTCAATTTTTTAGAGGTTCATTGAGTGTTAAGTGCTTAAATTTTTGGGGTAATCTAAATACCTAACAAATTATAAACAGTGCAATTGAAATTATTGAATCCTAATGTATATGTGAATGAGAGAGAGAGAGAGAGAGAGAGAGAGAGAGAGAGAGGCACAATATCGAACAATAATTTGATTTGTTAATTTACCATTTCATGTGTAATGATCCTCCTATTTATAGAGAATTGGGGGCCACAATAAATGAAATTACATGTCAGACCCAGCTTGAATGAGGGTATTAAAGGATGTTCTTTGTATTTCACATGTTAGGCCTTCAGTTTGACTATCACAATACTTGGTTGGCTGAAATTAATTGGTACAGGTTCAGTAAGACTCGCTCGTTTGCCTTTGATAAATTGGGTTATCGGTTGGACTTTGATGGTCTTCGAGTCGGTGAGACTTAATTCAGCTTGATTTTGTGGTTTTGTCGGTTAACTATGTTAGTTTGGTTGCTGACCATTGATCCTTGGATAAGGAACTTCTGTCAACAGAGCAAGACTAAGCAATTGAGTAGAGAGCGAACCACCGTAATCCGACAGATAGCTAACTCCTCAACGAGATGATGCTTCGAAGATGCTTTATGTGGTTATGTGTTGGCTAGTTCTCAGCCCCTAGTGAGAAATCTCTAGGGCATTCGTAAGATCGCTAACAATGTTGCATTCTTCCTCTTGAACGAGTTATGATGAGAGTCAAGTCGATGCCCCCACTTGGCTGGATAGGTTTTAATCTTTGGTTCGGATGACCTTCGCTCAGTCATCCTCCAACTCTAGCTTAAGGGGGTTGCACCTGGTCAGACAAGCCTTTAGGTATTCTCTACTGAACGCTTAACCTTATAATGATGGACCATTGGTCTTCCGCTTATGAATCTTTAGTCTTTTGTTTGTGAGCCATTGGTCTTCTGTCTGTTGGCACTTGGTCTTCCGTCTGTGGACTCTTGGTCCTACATTTGTGAGCCCTCCTTATTTGTCCCCATTTATACTTTTTATTAGTTGGATCTCTTCAAGATTTGTATAGACGTGTATTGATGTACATAAATGAAATTCAAGAGTTTATTTTCTTATATTTAGTTGGAACTACTAAAATATATAAATTTAAAATTAGGAAACTTACTATCCTGCTCCATAAAAAGGGAGGATGGAGGTGAATATAAGGAGATGTCATTGCATAGTAGAGAGCCCCATGGTGATATATCGTATCACACATCAAGTCGTAAGTGGGGAGAAATGCAGGAGCAAGGGTATTTGACATGTTATGAAGCGTGGAGCAAAAGTAGTGCAATTTGAAAGGAGGGACTGCAAACAGGGAGTGAGATTTATCCTCATGATAATCGTGGTGCTCAGTGGGTCACACAAGTAGGTCATCACCGTAGTTGCTCGTGGATGTCATGCACAATGTATTCTCAACTAACCCTATTTTAAAATTTTTTAAATATATTGAAATTAGCTAGGGGATTGTATTAATTTTTTAATAAAATGCATCGTATTTGACTATCTTTCAACCAAACAATAGAATTTTCATAATATATGCTTTTAGTTTACTTTATAGTTAAGGATTGTTTGGTTTGTTGAAAAAATAATATGGTATAAAATGAGTGCAATGCACAAGTAAACTATTAAAATATTTAAAATATTATGGAGTTATTTAGTTTGTAAAATAATATTGTTTGGTTTGAAGTAAAATGAAAAAAAAAATGCATTTTTACATATTTAACTAGTAATGTGTTAGTCGGCGAGCGGCGAGCGATGACGATGGTAGGTAACATGACACGGCCAGAGTTGTGGTGACAATCGCTAACAATGAAAGGCAATGTTGCTTGTGGTGGCATGTGGCAGCGGCCCATGTTGTAGTGGCTGCTGTTGAAGGCAGGCGGCGGATAGCAACACTTTAGACAGAGGTGTGAATTTGAAAATGAGTCAAATCAATCAAATTTCAAACATATAGAAAATGAACTATATAATATATTCTAAATTCGGTCATATTTTATGTCATATTTGGAATTCGGTAGACTAAACACAAAAACTCTTAAAACTCATGCAAAACAAATATAAGAAAATGATTTTTATTGAGACCGAACTGTTGTATTAGATGCTTTGTTTGTATAAAGGGTAAATTGGTTATTTTCTATTTTTATTAGTATGTCATAATCCTCTCTTATTTATAAAGGTGATATGACTGCTTTTATTGTGTGGAGTTATAACTTTAATTCAACCATCTTCCCCCCATAATGGAAGAACCCCACCCAGCGAATGAAGACGGATTTGCACTGAACCACATAAACAACAACATGTTTAATTGCTTGTTTATTGTGCAATTTTGTCTTCCACCTTATTTTGCACAAAAATTGGTTATAAGTTATGATGGAGACATGGATAATAACATGTCATCAAGTACTACAACATCCATCACGACAATAAAAAAGATATTGATTGATTCGTTAGTTATTCATCCCATCATAATTGCTATAATAAGATCTAATGGCAATAGAACTGACAGGTGGTGATGTGAGGTGATGGATGTGTTGTACTCTTTAATTATGGAGAAAGTTTATGATAACGATGAATGTCCCAAAGAAATGTTAGAAAGAGATTGGTTGAAAATGAACAAGTGTGCATGTGGATGGATTTGAAATTATTTATCTCAGAAGATCAAATGTGGTGTGATGATGGAGACTTCTATATGAAAATCGTGGAAGACGCTAGAGAATAAATATCTCATGAAGAGCATGGAGAATCATCTTCATATGAAGTTTTAACTCTACATATTTCATATGAAGTGTTAACTCTACAGGTTTCATATGAAGTGTTGACTTTACAGGTTTCAAATGCGACGTGAGGTTACTATTGATGAGTACTTGATAGATTCTACAATGTTTTGGGCAGATCTGTTAAATTTAGATGAGGAGGTTGGAGATCAATACAATACACTTTTTTTATCGGATTCGCTCTCGGATGAGTAAGAAAACTTCACGATGACACTCAGTCATGGGAAGAAATGTGAGATGACTACATTATTATAAAACCATGAGTTTCATCAAAGGTACAAGAAGAGTCGATTAAGGCATTTGTACTCCAATGTGGCAAATCTGAGAAGAAGAAGAAGAAGAAGAAGAAGAAGAAGAAGAAGAAGAAGAAGAAGAAGAAGTGGGAAAAAAGGTGGCAGTCAAGATATTAAAAGTGGAACATGTCTCGTGGGTGCAGTCTTGGAAAAAAATTAGTGGACTCTTTTTTTATAGATTGGCCATTTGAAGAAAAATTTTCCACAATTGAAGGAGAAGGGAAATGGAGTTTTTCTGAAGCAAAAGTCAATCTTATTGTGGAGAGGTTGGACAACATGATTTCAAATGTACCATTATTTGTAGTTTCTCACAGTTTGTACATGCATAATTTGTATTGGATTTTGGATGCTACCCATAACAATTATCTCCATCGAGAGTGATTTTGTACGTACAATAATATTCATAGCAGTGCAATGACTATGGGCAATGAACAAGTTTAGTGTATTATTAGTGTAAAAAGCGTCGTTATCAGGATGCATAATGATACTTTGAGGAAGCTAACTAATATTAGACATGTTCTAGATATCATAAAATTTTTTTTGTTAGTTGAAGTCTTTAAGGCTAGAAGCTTCATGGTTATTGAGGTAGTAGTCCTAAGAATATGTTATAGAGCAATGATTATTATGAAGGGAGTTCATCATCATAACATTTATTATCTTCAGAGTAGTACGAAGGCTAGAATGGTTGTTGTTGTGGATGATTCTTCTGACAACAATACATTGTGGCATATGCGGCTAACTCATGTTGGGCAGGCTTCACTTCAAGCTTTGGTGAAGAAGGATTAATCAAAGGAGCAAGGATTTGCAAGCTCAATTTCTATGAACATTATATGCTTAGCAAGAAGACAGACATTCTTTGGTATTGCCATTCACAATACAAATGGTATTTTAGAGTAAGTTCACACAGATATTTGAGATCAGACAAAGACGGTAACATTCTCCAAGTAGAGATACTCTCTCTTTTAACGATGATTACTCCAGATATATTTGGGTGTACACCATGAAATGCAAAAGCGGAATGATACATATTTCAGGACTTAGAAGAAGTAGATTGAGAATCAGATAGAAAGAAATATTTGGTGTATTTGATCAGATGGGGGCAAATACACATTCATCTAAACAACGTATGTTGTATTATGTTTAATTGATTATTTTTTTGTTATGTGATTTTATTTTCTACATTATTTTGCACAACAAAAACTAATTGCTTAACCAAATATAATGCACATCATCTTGTCATTTGAGCATTCTAAGTCGTTAGATAAGAGAAGAACTCCCCACCTAAAATCAGCCAAAAAGCTTAGACCAAAAAATACATTATTTTTTAGTTGGACCCCAATTTTGCTATTAAAGGAATGTAATAAGCTACTATATATTTGGCATTATCTAAAAGAAAAAAATTGTTATTTATTCCAGAAAATATATTAATAGCATGAGCATGACAAAAGTTTTGACAGTTATTTATCCAGTAATTTTATTATATGTGTTGGCAATGCAAACATTTCAGGCCATCAAACACAAATTTTGGCATATTTTATGAGTCCCCAAGCAGCTTATAACGAGTGAATCAACTCTCAATTTTATTGAAAAAATTAATACAAATGATGAATAAGATCAGAATAACATTAACCTATGACTCCAAAATTATAAGCAACTGTCCGGTTGTTCAAACACAAATAGCTTGGATTGATTAGTCCTGTCACATGCAGTTAGAGTGACAATTAACTTCTATATCACATTCGCCATTGATAGAGGAATTGTTGGATTTACTGACTAGGGTACACTTACGATTGAGCAGAATGCTCTGCTCATTACAGTGCAAAATTTCTAATAATATTTTGCATTTTTGAAAGCGTACTTTGGTCGTTAACAATAGGAGTGGAGGGCATTCTTTTTTTAGGAGTTTTGATAGTCCTAATGTTTGGTTAGAAAAAGATAAATGATGTGTAAAATTATAAAATATTTAGAGTTTATTCTCTTGTTTAATTTCGATTGCTTCAAAATTTGTGAGATTTTATTATTATTTCAAATACATCCGTTTGTGTAAGGTGTTCTCTATGGCTACCATGGTCCGCCAGCCCCCGCCGCTCATCATTGCCCCGGCTGGCCACTTGATTGTGACCGTCTCCTATCGCCACCTTGCAACTGTTTTTCTCTGTTGTCGACCACCACCATGGGCCATCCATCGTCGTCCACGCCGCCATCACCTATCGCCACCTCCGGCCACCGTCCCAACCTCCTGCCATCTCCCGTCTGTATTGATTATATTATTTTAAACTAAAAAAAAAAGTAAAATCATATATTTATTTTATATTGAATTAAATAAGACGCAAGTATTTTGGATGTGTGTTAGAAGATTCGCATCGGTAGAGTAATGATAATTTATTGTCTTTGTATTGCATGAAAAACTAACACACACACACACAAATAATTAAAGAGAAGCACACAAGAGGAGATACATCAACTTTTTTTGCTGAAAAACCTTGAAAGGGGAAAAAACTACAGGATTTAGCCCAATTAAAATATCTACTATGAGCAGTGAGTACACAAGTCCACACTTCTCCTTAATTATGGAAGATGGATATATAAAGTTGTATATTTATAATCTAGTTATAGATCTTGATTACAATAAGATGCAATGGCTATAGCCGATTTTCATGTAGATAGTAGCATGTTGTGAGTATTATAGACGATTGTTGTAGCATCAACTTATCTTAGAAATCATAGTTGATGACCATGACAGTAGTTGGCTAGTTGGGTCGTAGATTGTTGCTTCAGAAGGTTCGATTGGCCAAAGTGGTCGTAGTAGAGAGTTGTGAGAGTTGTGGATCACAAAGGTTGTATAAATGATACACCTAAAAAATATAGTTTTTATGTATATATTTCTATACATATTTTTGAGATATTGCACTCTAATGAAAATTATTTGTGTGTTTTTTTTTTAGGTACAATCAAATGGATGAAAATTGATGAAAGGAGTGAAAAAAGATCAAATTTGGAGCAAAAATGAAGAAGATGTGCAAAAGAACTGTGGCGCATAAGCGTCCAAAACTGGCGATTACGCGCCAGTGAAACCAAGAAGTCTGCGCCTAAGCTCTAAGTACCTCACGCTTAAGCGCCATAAGCAGTTATTTGATGATTCAATGAATTTGGACGAATTTTGAAGATGTGTTTGAAGCAACTCTTGGTGAAAACGTGGGAAATAGTTAATAGACACGAAAATACATTCAATTGGCTTTTGAAAGGAGACAACTATTGGAAGATTCATTGAATGTAGACACATTTTGAAGAGACACCAAGACACCTTTTGAAAAATTATAAAAGAAGACTTGGATTGGATTGAAGGGGCCCCTTCCACACCCTCCTACAATTTCTTACAGTCTTCCTCCCACACATGCCGCAACCCCTTTTATTTTTATTTTGAGTTGTAGTTTGTATTGTAAGTGAAGGAAGAGATTCAAAGAAACTTCAAGAGTTTGACAGAGAGTATTTGAGATAAGTTTTTATCTTTGTGATTACATTTAATTTTAATTTAGACTTCTTGTTTGTTTGCATGATTTCTACTTTCAAACGTAAGTGTGGTTGTATTTTATCCATGAATTCTGAGTAGGTTTTTTTTATCTTTTTTCTTAAAATGATAAGTGATTAAGTATTGGATGAAAGTTGTGTGAAGTAATAATCTTTAATGTTGAAATAAATTGTGATGATTTTAAACCCTGTACTTCATTTACTTCTTGATTTGACCAATTAAGATGTTAATATTTTTGTGAGAACATGTAAGATCCGAGATTTTATTGTCCAGTCAACAAATGGTAAGAATCACATGAGGATGTGAATGTAATTCATATGATTGAGTGCAAATAAATAGGGAAAACAACTTTGAAGAGTGTAGAATTAGAGGACTTTAGAGTGAGGCTAAAGCGCCCAATTTGATTTATAGTTTTAGGTTTTGTTACGAGATGTTAGCCCCCATGTGGAGGGAGAATAGGGAACTCTAAAGTGAGGGTTAGTATCTTTCCTACCTAGCTCGTCTTCAAGATTATTCAAACTTTAAATTAGTCAATATTCTTTATAGCATTTCTAGATAGGGTAAAAAATATTATTGTTCCTATTTGTCACAATATAATTTGAATACTTCCACAACAAAAGTCTTATACTTGTTACTAATTCATGATAAGGAAAAAGATATTTTACTTATATTATAATTATCTTATAAATATCTAGTTAAGTTTAGTAAGTTGTTTACTTTAATTTAAATTATAAAAAATTACAAAAAGAATCAAATTTTCATTCCAGTTATAACATCTAAAGTTTGAGTAAGAATATTTTACTAAGTAAAATTTGTTATCTATTTTTTTCTGATTTTAATTTCATATTGTCTTCCCTGTGTGTTCGATATTTGAAGCTTAATCAAAAAGTTTATATTACTTGATAACGATACGAATACTTGCATAGTATCCCACATTTAAATATAATAATTGTATTCTTATTTGCTTCGAAGTCAAATTTTTGCCTAGCTGTTGTTGGCGATCAACTTTTAGGCGTTGTTGCAAAGTAAGAATTATAAATAAGGAAAAAAATTAAGAATATAACCGCATTGACATATAAAATCGGGATCAATAGACCATTGTGTGAGCCACGGTGATGTTCGTGGACTGTAGAGACCGAAGTCAATAGCTATACGAAATTTGTAACATCTAGGTTGTAGTTAGTCACGTAGGTCATAACGGTGAGTAGTAATAACATTCACAAGTTGTGAGGGCCAGAGTCGGGAGCTACATGAGCTGTAGACCATGTAGGTCGTAGTTGGTCAAATAGGTCGTAATAGTAAGTTTTCATGACATCTGACGGTCACGGTGGTCAGATTCGAGAGTTGAACGAGCCTATGTGAGGTGTGTGGTTACCCCACCTTCGAGATGTGTTATTGCATCGTCTTTGAGTTGTGTTGTTATACCTTCTTCGGGGTGCTTGTCGCGCTGTCTTTGAGGCCAGCCCAGTGTTCGGAATGATGCATCACTTCGTAGATTACTTCATGACTTTGCGACTTCAGTTGTTGCTTCGCACCATGCTTCGTCAAAAGGAGTGGACAACAACTGATAGTTATCGGCGACAACCAGCAAGTGGTGGTCGAAGGTATTTTGTGGCAGTCAACGACTACAAGAGTAGGAAACAACTTCAGCTCATTCTTCAAGCATCAATCTTTTTCAGGCTTCAAGCTCTCTCCTCCCTTCAAGAGAGTGTTAGGGCTCTATTTATATAGTCCAGGTTGCAATTAATAAAGAAAGTTGAACCATTATGATCATATGGTCTGGAGAGATTGCCTCGATCAGATATCATTTTTTGGACAATTGAGTATCTTAACAATGTCATAATTGAGTGATCTTAGGCTTGTTGGATTCGTCTTATTAAGATGCTCGATTCGAGTATAAACTCATTAGATTTGAAAATTATTTGATCTTTCAAATATACCTGGAAAGCTTTTAGAAGTGTTTTATTAGCTTGATCAGAGCTTGATTTGGCTTGAACTGAACGAACTTTGGTGTCGTATAGTCTATCTCGTTAAGTTGGTCAGTTTGACTATATGTTTACTGAAATTGGACCTTTGGATGAATTTTAATTGAAATTTGAACATTTATTGCTTAAAAGATCGTCTTAACATTTGTGTGATGTTTTAAGATTCGTGTCAGGTGATGAAAATTTGTTGATTGTGTATCAGTTGCCTATTATTTTTGGGTGGGATCAATTTCTTCGTCCAAAAATATCAAAATCTGAAGTCTTTTATTTTTATTATAGGCCATTTCGAGACTCAGTGACATAAATTGTTGCTTCGCACAGAGCGGCAGCTGGCGAGTATGGTTGAAGGTGGTTTGTCATGATCGGCGGCTGCAAGTGTATGAAGAAACTTGAGCTCATTTCCAAGATTCAGTCTTCTGTAGGCTTCAAGCTCCTCCACCCCCTTCAAGGGAGGATTAGAGCTCTATTTATATAGTCCAATTTATAATTAATAAATAAATATGAATCACTCCGGTCAGACGGTCAGGAGAGATTTCATCAATCGGACGACATTTTATGAACATTTGAGTGTCATAATGATGTCAAAATTGAGCAATCTTAGACTCATTGGATTATTCTTGTCGAGACGCTCGATTAGACTATAAGCTCATTAAATTTAATATATGTTTGGCTATCCAAATGTACCCGAAAAGCTTCCAAAAGTGATTTAATGGCTTGATCAAGATTTGACTTGGCTCGGATTAGACCAAATTTGGTACCGTAAAGTCCATCTCGTTGAACTGACCAGTTTGGCTGTAAGTTTGCTCAAATTGGAGCTTTGGATGAATTTTTATTGAAATTGAAATACTTCTTGCTCAAAAAATTACTCTGAGATTTGTACTGAATCATGTGAATTTTTTTATGGCTATCAATCCTATATATAATACATTTTTACATTACATTCTTTTTTTCTGCAAACCGAATAGCCGCTGGGTTATTATTATCACCAGGGATTATATTTAATGAGTCATTTATAACTAATAATTTCTTTCAATGAAATAGATATCTGATACGAACATGAAAGCCATTTTTTAACCTTTTCAATCCCCAAATCAGAGCGACACAACTTCTTCAAACTGTTCCTATCAATTTAATCAAAGATTTTCTTTTCATCTTTTTCTGTCATCATGATTTGACGTGCGACATTCCAATCAATAAGAAGTTATATTTATCTTGTCAAGCAGAGATATTATTGGTTTTCACCATTATTGAGTCATTATTAATTTTTTCACTTGAGAGTTTGATAAAAATGAAAAATATGAATAAGATTTTATCATCAATTTTAATATTTGGACGAGAATTTGACAAATGGATGAACGAGAGTATTTGATTTATAATAGCAAGTTCCAGGTGGTCGTTATATTATTATCTTTTTCAAATTTAAAAGAAGGGAGGTATGTTGTAACCTCCTCTTTGTTACTAGTACAAGTTATTTCAACTTGGACTCTGTGATTTTGACTAGTTCAAGCTTGCTACAAATAAAATCTCTCTTTTTTTAGCTATTTGATCATGTAAGTACTATCATATATAGCTACGATGATCAAGATTTACTTTCTCCCTATATTGAATAATTTAATATTTGCAAATATTTGAGCACAAGGACATCGATTCTTTTTGTAAACAAATTAAACACATGTAATATGGGAGACTTGCACTCAACCTCATGCTATACGACGAACAATTTCTTAAACAATGGACATCATAGCTAGGCCTCAACTCTTCCATCCCATGATTAAGGAAAGACAATTATTTATGAAGTTATGTAGGGTCAAATTTAATGAATCCAAAATGAGTTCTTATTTATAATAGTTCTTTTTTCACTATTGTTAAGAATAATCTTCTCCTGAACCACGTACACCATCTTCCTTCTCCTTTAGGCTAGATAGTTCTTAATCCTTAAGAAAGGGTGTTAAATCCGAACAACATTCAAAATAATAATTTGTTGTTTGATATCATTCAAAAAGAACTAAGGCATTTATCCCCATGTAAATTTGGTGGTTTAATCTTTCCTTTACAACAATTAGCAAGAGGCACCACATTTATCTCTTAATATTCTCATCCTATACCTAAAGATTTCAAATTTAGAAACATTTACACATAAGTATTATTCCTTATGTGCACATTGACTATTATAGAATCATCATACATTTCCAATAAGCAAAATTTTTCAAATAGACTAGTATTAATATTAATTTATTTTGATAGACTTAATTTAACAAATTAAAATATATGAAATCATGGCTCATTTGCAAGATTTTCATTCCTAAATTACATAAATCATGCCGAGTATGTATCATTTTTAAATTTATTTTTGTCATTTTATTTCTTTATTAATTTTGCAGGAACACAACATTTTTTTTTCTAAATTCATATTTTTGTGAGCAGGTTTGGAGAAAATCAATATTTCTAAAAATGCAACGAACTTGATGATTTGCTCAACTTCCTCCTTGGTGAAGCTCTCACACTTTAGATTCAATCGTAGGTAATTTATCCAGCTTAGTCGATAGTTTTTGCCGCAATGGTGCAAACCAAGATGTGCGAATATGAATGCTTATAAAAATGTTTTGTATTCCTACAAAAATAATAGTGGCACAATAGCATCCATTCTTATTTTTTTTTATAATTATGTTTATTAATATAAATTAAATTTAGGTTTTGTTTGAGGACGCTTTAGCTTATGCTTAAAAATAATCTAACGTTCAAAAAACTGCAGAATATCATATTTTTTAATCAATTTCTCGATTCTCTTATGCCTAAAATGGGATCCTCTATCTGTAATAATTACTCTCAGCATTTCATATCTTGTAAAAATATTTTTATTTAAAAATTTAGAAACACTCTGAGCATCACATTTAGTTACAGCAATAGCTTCAATCTATTTGGACATATAATCAACAACAATATAATCAACAACAAGCAATATATATATAAATTTTCGAATGAAGACATAAATGGTCTCATAAAATTTACGCTTCAGTTGGCATAAAATTCAATAACTATCTCAGCTATCGCATCGGCAGTAAAATAACAGAACTTTTCCCACTGTCGAGCGATAATCAATCATTCAACTTCTCCTCCGAAATTTTTGAAATCTCGATCCGGAATCACTTTATTATTTTCTCGAAGATTATGAAATCGAGCACTAGCTTTAAAGCTAATAAACTTTTGCTCGACATATTCTATTTTTCTTTTGCTCGATCTAGGTGTCATAAGAAATCTAGAAAAATTTGATAAAAATCCGAATAAATTCCAAAATTCTGAAAATCAAAATGTAAAGCATTTTAAACCTAAATCCACTAAGTAAAAGTTTTTCACCAAAGCATTTTCTCAAAATCTCTCAAAAAAAAACCCAAAACTTCATATCTAGGCAATGTGAGAAAAAACTTCTAGAGAAAATGAAATCCGAAGTTCCTTTACCTCTAAATCGCCTCAAATCCGCCCAAAATTAAGCCCTAGGTGTGAAAACCGAAGGTTGAAGGTGACTTTAGGGGGACAGATGAGGTTGAAGGTGACTTTAGGGGTAAAGATGGAGGTTTTGCGGTGAAAATCGCGAATTAAAGGGGCTATTATTGCTCTCGGGTCGAAGGCGCCGTCGGCGCTGAAGGCCCAAAATTCACTATTTTGATTTTTTTTCAAATTTTTAATTTCCTTTTAATTTACTCCAAAGTTTTTTTAGTATTTTTGAACACAAGTTTTTATCTAACAATAATTCACAAACAATCATTTTCACAAACAACAACAAACTAACTTTTATATATGAAAATACATTTTTTACAAATACATTTCACAAATCACACATTCATATCTATTAAGCAAACTAATTATAAATCAGCGTCGAAATCAAGCCACAACACTAAACGCTGACACAAAACTATACACATAATCAAAGCTCATAATTCTAAAGCAAAAACAAATCAAACCAAAACAAATCAAATCCACACAATTACATCAAATACATAAATATTCTTAAGCTAGTAGAGAATCCAAAGTTTTTAGCCATTCCGCTTCAGT
>NW_018164567.1:740670-764500 GCF_001263595.1 Phalaenopsis equestris
CATATAGGTTGTAGAAAGAAGGATCGGTACGGGAATTGATTTGTCAAATTTTCTTCGATCCACCCTTTTTCTTTAAACATCCAAACAAATCCTACTTCAAAAGTTCCTGTGTGATCAAAATTTTCTTTCATTCTCCAATATAGGTGATGAAAAAGGTATTTAAGATCTCCTACTGCATTCATAATACTCTGAGGTTCCATTTCAATTTTCTTCAATTTCTTTTCCAAAGCAAGCGAGCTTTCTACTGTTGGTGGTATTAATGGAGTTGCTTCCCAATCAACACTCGTTCGAAGGCTCTAAAATTTCAATTGCAAAGAAATTTACCCCATCAATAAAACTTAAACAATTAAACATTTGGATCATGGCTCCCATGGTAGTAAAACTTTTTCCCAACTTTCATATGGCACTAGGGATTAATTGCAAATCAGAAAAATTGTGGAAAGATGCACAAGTCCATAAATTGGCCCATTCACAATGATACCCATAACAGATTTAAATATGATTGATCCTATATCAATAAGTTTTTTTATTTGAATACAATAGTTTAAAATAACACTTTCCTTGGTGACTCTACTAATCTTCATAGTATGGAGTAATTTTACACAAATAAAGAAATGTCACTGCTTCGAAATTGAATTAAGCAATGAAGCAGGAAAACTAATATATCTTTCATCTCGTACTTTCCACATATCACTTTCATCCGTCAGAAAATTATAAACATCTTGCATCAAATCTTGCGTATGAATGAAATTTGTATAATGATAGATTGGAACATTTTCTATCATATACAATTCATTAACCGTCGCAGGAGTAAATGGTACAGCCTTACCTCTTACAAAGACAACTCCTTGGGTAATTCCATGTAGATTTGTATAGAACTCCTTCACTACATACACAAAAACCACAGCGGTAGTGTAACACAGAACTTCCCATCGCCTTTACAAAATGATCTTGTCAACCGGAGCACTTGGATTGATCAATCCATGATTAATAAATCCTCTCTTCTTGATCAATCTCTTCTTTGTAATAATTTTATCGTATAATCTCTGCACGTCGAAACTAATAAACTTTCTTTTATTGAAAAGTTTATACCTTGAAGTATTTCTGGAATTGGAAGCCATGAAATCCGAAAATAGGAAGTTTCTAGGCGTCTTAGGAAGTTTTTAGGACTTTAAAAACACCTCATGGCGGTTATTATGGAGCGAAAATGGCGGTTACTTTAAAAACACCTCATGGCGGTTATTATGGAGCGAAATCCCGCCAAATTTTGACAAAAGTCGTTTGAACTGTCAAACTACTCTCGGCGCCGTTGGCACTCCTGATTGGCGTTGCCAGCACTGAGATCTGTTTTCTTGGGCGTCGTCGCAAAGATACTAGCAATTATAGGAGCAATTATATTATTTACCCTTACTAGAGATGCTATAAAGATCATTAGTTAATCTGAACATTAGTTAATCTAAAGTTTTAATAGTTCTGAAGACTGGTTAGGCAGGAAAGATACACTAATTTGCCTTAGAGTTCCATTTTATTCTTCCACCTGGAGGCTAATATCTCACATCAAAACCTAAAACAATAGACCAAATTAGGGGGCTTTAGCCTGTCACTCTGAAGTCCTCTAATTCTACACACATTAAAGATTATTTCCCTATTTATTTGCACTCAACCATACAGACTACATTCTCATCCATACAATCTCATGTGATTCTACTATTAGTTGATTGAGACAATACCATCACGAATCTTACATGTTCTCACAACATATTTTAACATGCAAGTTGATCAATTTTACATGTAAATGGAGAACAAAGTAAAATCATCACAATATATTCTTACTCTACTTAATTCTATATCTTACACATGCATACTAATTCATTATAAGAGGGAAGAGTAAGAAAAACTACTCACTACACATGGAGAAATAACAAGAACTTTTCATTGAACAAGTCTTCAAAACCATACAAACAAAGTACTAGATTCAAATGAAAATACAATAAAAATACTTATCTTAGATGGAAGCCAAACTCTCCTTATATAGCAAAAGCAATCTCCTTACAATCCTCTCTAAGAAAAAGGTGAAAAGAAAAGAAGAAATCTCTCACACTCTCTTTCTCTCACCTTGTCGCCCACCTGAGGCTTACACCCAAGCCTTCTTCTTCTTCTTTAAGCCTTCTTCTCCTCTTCCAATTGATTCAAGAGTCCTAGAGTTATTTTAAGAACATTTCTAAGCCTTATTTATAATTTCTCAAGAGATTCTTAAGTGTCTCTTCAAAAATGTCTAAATTCAATGAATCTTCCAAAATGTGTCTAGAGAGACTCTTCAAATCTCCTTATAACTGCCCCCAAATCCTTTTAGAAAGTCCATTTATCATTCCAACGAATTTCCAAAGAGACACACGAAGCAACGCTTGAAAAACCGTCCAAATCTGATGTATATTCTAGAAGATATGCTGAAAGTCGTTTTTGGCGCTTAAGCGCCCTCCTCTCTGTCTGGTGGAGCCTAAGCGCAGTGTTTTGGCGCTTAAGCGTCGAGCGCTTAAGCGCCGGGCACAGGCACTTAAGTGCCCTATTTCGGCCCCCATAGATCTGGTGTGCCCCAATTCAACCCGATTTGCTCTAGTTTGCTCCGTTTTGGTCCATTTTTGTTCTTTTTGCTCCAATCACTCCAAATTCTTCAATTTGATGTACCTACAACCAAAAACACAAGAAAACATACATTTAAAGTGCAATATCATTATAAAATATAACATAAAAATAATACATTTTTAGGCACATCGTGTACCTTATTTAACATGTGTTACTTTTTTTTTTGGAAGTAAATAGGAAATCACATTTTCTTGGTTGGATCAGAGTTTCTTACACCCTTGGACTAGACTAGTTTGCTAGAGTTATCACATTTTTATCATTATGAATCTCTTGATGCATAACTGTTAATAGCTTCTATGAAACCCACTCCAATAAGTTAACTAAAGTGATATTTAAACCTTGGTGTTACTTGAGGACAAGTAACTTTTAAGTTTGAGGTATTTCGATGTGTAGATAGGAATGTTATTATTTCTTTATTATTTGCACATTTTTAAGGATGAAATTTCACTTTAAAGGAAAGTATTTTGATATCTTTCTTGCATGCATAAAAAGTATTGGAAATACAGAAACATGGAGGCTACTTAGAGCAAAAGGAGCACATGGAGACTGGTGGCTAGGCACCAGACCACTGGGTACCTAGGCGCACATGTTGTTCCTTGCATACAGAGAGCCTGACGCTTAGGCGTGAGCCCCTGGGTGCCTAGGCACCAACAACTGCCTAGAGTAGTTTTGGCAATTCGTGAAGTCTGTCATGGCGAGTTGTGTAAGAGATCATGGGGGCTTTTATTCTATTGTACATGAGTCTATAAAAATTAAGGTGTTGGGATTGATGAGGGAGATGCTGGTAAGTCTAGGATTGATAAAGGTGTGAGTATTGAGTGGATTGGCTTGTTGTAGAGTCTATCCTTCTTCTTCTAGTTTAGAGAATAGGGAGAGCCTTTAGAAGCAGCGGCCAAGAGTCAGGACGAGCATTGGTGGAGCATCTTCAAGCATTGTAAAGAAGAGTAAGATAATTTTATTTTGTTTTATTATTTTATTTCTGTGGTAAACATTTGGATAGTAAAATTCTATTATTTTAATGATTTAGTGTGTTATTTCTCTCATACTTCTTGAGTATATATCTTTACATTTCATTGTGATGATTAAATGGGATGTGTAGAAATGTTAAGTGCTATGAAATTACTTTTAATTTTTTAATGTGATTATTAAATTTAATATCTTCATTTACTTTTCATTTTGGCCAAGTGAAATGTTAAAATGTGTTGTGAACCATAATGACTCAGAAGAGCTATGATAGAACCAACTAGCTTAGTCACGTTGAAATATGGGGTATAGGTGGATAAGCCTCGTAGGGAGATGCAAATATTAAGAAAATATTCTTTGACATGCTCAAAACAGGATTTAAGGAATTAAATTCATTTTAACCAATCTTCTTTATGCACTTGGGCGAGGGAAAAAAAGAGTGTTGCTTCTATTTGTCACTAGCCTAATTTGTAATTTTCACTTTACATTTCCTGTAATCCACTTATATCATTGAAGAGAGAGTATTATTAGGATACAATATTCATCAATCCAAACCAAGTTAAGTAGGATTTCTGTAGGATTTACGCACTTTACGTTTGCTTTAGATACTTTAGGATTACTTTGTAGGACTCTGACACAAACTAAATTTCAAGCTAGGAACAAAATCAGTAAGCTAGACATCTTTTCTAAGTTTAATTCTCTCATTCTCTATGGGATCGACATTTCAGACTAAAAAATCTGATATTTCTGAACGACACGTGCACTTGCAAGAGCCCCCAGTGTATGGTTGCACCTGAGACGGTTATCAATGCCCCTGTGCTTCTCCAACCTGACTGAACCAACATATCTTTCTATATAGGAATTTGTTCAGAATGCCGTAGAAGGCTCCGCGACCCAAAAGAGGTGTAAGTCTTTTCGTTAGGAGCATTTCTAACTTTACAGTTGAACCTCCATTTCTCCTCTTTTCCAATAGCATCCTCGCTACTTCAGCCCGTATAAGTCTCACCTCTTTGAGCTTCATCTAATAGTCATATGATAGAGTTTTCCACCCTGTGCTTCTCCAACCTGACCGACCTGCCACCTAATAGTCATATGATAGAGTTTTCCACCATGCGGATGACGTAATTCACAGATTGCTAACTGGGGATCTTTGGGTGTGTTGGGTCAAATATCTTCACAACTAGGTAAACCTAAGGTCTTAGTAGCTTGGGATGATGAGTATCTGGTACTCTGACCCGGCTACCTCTACCTTATAGGGATTACTTTTCACTTCCTTTGACTAGCCCTGTCGAGTCCTATCGCTCTCTTTACCTTCATTGGCATCATCTTGACGGCTTAATTGATGATGAGCAACTGCACGTCTGAGATACGATGATTTGTCATCTGCTCTTATAACTCTGATGTGCTTTAACATATCAGGATCCCCCGTTAGGGTGATTCAGTTACATCGAAGGTTCCATATGTCGATGAGTTTGTTACCCATGCAGGACCATGAGAGACTCTATTTCTTCCTCGTGGCTTAGCAAGAGTTTTGAAAGCATCGGAGCATTCCCCTGCAATATAACCATACTTTGATAGCTATGTTCTAGTCGTCACTACTAATGTAAGCAAATCTGTCTAGATCAAGAGTATTAATGGGCAACCCCAATGATGTAATTAGCCGAGTGGGATACGCCACATTGGGAGCACTCTAAACATCAAAACAGGCAAACACACCTGAATATCTGATTGTGGGTAATCTATGTAAGTATTCTTTCATGGATACTGGTCCAAGGTGCTTCCTCCCTATCATGTTTGGGCAGCATACTTGATATATTGTTATGAGATTTATTGCATTTAGGCACTCCATGTTCTTTCTCTTATTTGTCGTCTTTTTTGTATCTCTGTCTTTTTTGGTTCCTCTCTTCTCCTAATCATTTATATGATATAGAAGAGATAATTATTCGAAAAATGGAAGTATACGACGATAGATGATCACCTTAAAATTACATGTTTTTTGTGTGCATTTCATGCTCATTTTATGCATATTTTTTATGATATTGCACCTTAAAGGAAGGTATTTTGTATGTTTTTAGTTTCAGATACATGAAATGAGTATTTAGAGAAAATGAGGATAACATGGAGCAAAAATTGAAGATTTTGAATGGCGTCATCGCGCAGCCATTGGCGCCATAGCACCAGGTATCGAGTGGGCTGGGTGTTATAGCATCAGTAACCGTCTTTTTAGAATATCTATTGAATTTGGCTAAATTTTAAAGGGGTGCTTGAAGTGACCCTTGGTAAATTTTAGTTATCTATTAATAGGACCAAATTCTGGATGAAAAGGGAGTCTTTTTTGGGGCGTGTTGGAGAAGACTTCTTGAAGGTTTTATTGTGTGTGTGTGAGAGAGAGAGAGAGTGAGAGTTTTTGTTTTGTGTAAGAGTTTGGAGATTACTTCAAGGAAACTTCAGGATTTTCTTGGGAAGACATAAATATACTTATCTTATATTTGTGTTTTAAGTTTTTGTTGTAAAACATGACTTTCACTACAAATAATGTGTTTTTGTTTTTATCTCCATGAATTCTGAGTAATTCCCTTTCTTTCTTCTTGCATTTGGGAATTAATCTTGTGGGATGAGAATGATTTATAGATTTTTTTTATTTTAAAACATTATGACGGGATTTTCACCAGTTCTTCATTGACTTTGCAAACTGGTTATTTGCATTGTTAAAATCTGTTGAGAAACATAATGACCCAGAATGGCTATAACTTTACTAACTAGTAAGTACCATATTTCAACTTGGGCAGAGCCGTTGTGATTACCTAAAGGGGAGTGAAAATAGATAAGGAGATAAATTTTGATGGGCGTAGAATTGATGTTTTAGTGTTACAGACTATATTCTCTTATCAATTCAGTCCAGAGTTTGGATCATAAGGGTCTCTAGTATGTCCTATAAAGAGGGCACAATGGATAATCTGGAAGTGAGAGGCAAAAATCTACTTAACACTACTACACAAGCCGTTGAAAAACTCTAAGTTGGCCATTGTTTTATTGCTAGCACTGAGAAAGAGTAAACAATATGAATGCTCCTAATTAGCATAATACATCATTTTATCATTTTCATCATTCAAATCCTACACTGATTAACATCTATTTGCAAGAGGAAAGATCTTTCAAAACATTTCAAACTCTCTTTGAAATTTTATTAGTGTTTCACACTTTATTAGCCTTTTAATCTTTGCTATTTTTTTTAAACTTTGTTCTTATTTTGTACCTAACTTTAGTGTTAAACTGTTGCCAAAATTTTGACATTGTTCTCTTATAATATTTATCTGCAATTTAGATAGAAGTTTTGCAAGCCAATATTAAGAATTTATGCTTTCCTCATGAGATCGATACTGGTGTTTTAAGAAAAATCTTATATTACTGAAACGATATGTATACTTGCATAATGCCCCTAGTGTGAATGCTTATTAACTATTATCTGAATAATTTCATTCACATTAGCCGCTAAATATAATTTGGGTCATGTTTTTGGCAATTTTAAGAAATATAAATATTAACGTAATTGCGGGTTGGGTCAAGAGACAAGTGGATGACTCATTCAAAAATAAAAAAGAGAATGGAAGAAAAACATATCCTTCAACCACGGTCCACCAGATATATTTGGATTCAACATTTTAAAAGGTACGGTGAGTGTGGATCATGTCATCAACAAGAAGATGAACAATTAGACAAAAACTCATCAGAGAGACATTCCTAGCAAAAAGTGCAAGGGAAACTTGCATTGCAATGAATTATCCTCTCTCCTGTAGATTTGTTCAGACTCTCTATTTCTAGATCTAGAGATCTCCAAAGCTCGTCTTGTACGCAGATCTCCATCCGTTGACCTCATCAAACTTACCTTCAAAACCCAAGCACATGAACCTCTGACCCAAGAGCAATACTCCCCACTTCATTTTTCCTCCCGCAAAAGTATAACAACTCCTCATCTCTCTAAAAGCAACCACTCCAAGTTCTTCTCAAGCCGTAAACTTCGCACTCCAATTTCTTCAACCAAAATAGCAAGAAATTTTTCCCTCTCCACTTCTTCTCCATTATATTATTCCTACCTGAAAACACCTCCTCTCAACTCATAAAAAAAACAGCTGCTTGTCGGCCGACTGCCGACTGGCCGAAGGCTGTTCAGCTGTCTGCCCTACATAAGCCGCCCATAGGCATTTTTCCATTCCATCACACGTGGAATTGTCACCCACACCGATCATCTCTCCAGCCAGCTTTTCCTTCTCAATCGTGTGAAGGAATGTCCTGATCGATTCACTGTTCTCAATTTATCCTTAAACTATATCATCAAATCTTTGATTGGTGACTTTGCTTATTGTTCTTCCCCACGGAGAATTGATCTCCTCGCTAATAATCTTTCTACTCCGACACATTTTCTTCGTCTGTAGGTTGTCTCTCTACACCACTTGTGACTGTCGATTGGCCACCCCAGTGACCAACCATCCAGTCGTCTCACTCAGCCGGTCGATCGGACTTGCGGCCGCATACTGTGCGGTTGGCCGTTTCTCAAGAATCTCTTATTCCTCTATCTTGTGCAGTATTCAAAGAGACAAACACATCCTACTGGTTGAATGCCTGTCGTTTAGACACATGTCGTCCGATCACCGGCCGTCTCGGCACCTAGCATCCAACCGCCTATCGTCCAACTATCTTTTCACTCGCCAGCCCCCAGTTATATCTTCTGTTGCTAGCAGGATCTCTTCACGCCAGCCGGTAGTCAGTGAAACCTCCCGGGCATCTTCCTGCTTCCGACCAGCCACCAACTCTTGGCCATCCACATGCTTCCGGTCGGCTGCTCTGCTCCTACCCGAAATCATGTAGGAGGGTAACTTCATACATCTTCCATTTTATGTGGAGCAACCATACCGACTTTACAAATCTGCAGCTTTATTTTGTCCAAATTGAGTGCCCAGCAAAGGTAAAGTTAAATCCAGGTTCAAATCCTCTTCTAAATCAATTTATTTATCATAACCCTTAATGCCTATCTAAGAAACTTAAATATGTTCTAATGGGGTATTTATGCACATGCCACCTGATCCTTCTTCTTTACATATCGAATTCCTAACCTTTGATATTTTACTTGGCTTCGCTGTCCGTCAACCTCGCCATCTGACTGCTCTGCCATCTAATTACCTCGCTATCCTGTCATTTCGCTCCTTCGGCAGATCACCTCAAAACAAGGAAGATTTACATACATACCACTATATTCTGATATATTCATAAACACAAATATACATACCAATCTCTGATGTACGAAAATTTTATAATTGTATAAGATCCCAAATGAAAATTTTTTCATATCTAGTTTCTTAAACAATACAGTAATTACTTCGAGTAAATTTAACTATATCTATAGTGGTCTTCGACCTCAAATAGGTGGTCTTTTTTTCTGGTGCATAATCATGTTTTCTTCGAAGCTTATTCTATTACACATTTCTATTAGAATTTCGGGAATTTCAATGTGAAAGATAAAGTCAAGACTCAGAGAGCTCAAAGAGTTTAAGCATTCCGAAAGCCGCTCGACACTCGGGGAACTCGAACCTGGACGGTAAAACTAACAACGATGCCAAGAACATCCGATTGGTAAAAGGCAAAAAAATATCCGACAACAATGCCAAAAACTTGCGGTCGATAAAAGGCATAAAAAATAACTGACATCAAGAGCGTATGCTCGGCAAAAGGCATGCAAAAGGACCAAAATTAACACCATAGATGTCCGATCAATGGAAAATAAAAGACAACCGACAAGAACGACATAGAAGTCTGATTGGTAATAAGACCCAGCCAGGGAACTCTCTTCATCACGAGCTCAAATCTTATAGCTTTGATTGGAAAAAAATCTGGAGATGGTACGACAAGCCCTACGAAGAGTGCAGCGAAAATCATCCCGGAGAAGAATCTTGGTCACCTCCTCCCATAGATAGGGGACCCAACCTTTGACTGGGATCCAATCACGCGGTCATGACCCACACGAGTGAAGGATTAGAACCCGCTTCGACACCCCGAACATATACCGGTTACAACATAAGTCACACAAACAAATATAAGCGGCCGATCGTGGCGCCAAGACTATCCAGTCGACCCCCCAAATACACATGGCCGGTCGTGTTGCCAAGATCAATCAGCTTGACCCACAAGCTATCCAACCAAACAAAGACGTTTAGTCGAGAAGCCAAGATCATTCTGTCAAACCTCGTCTGACAAACTCAAATTCTTCTCATCTCCGGGAATAAGGACCAGCTAAAAAAAATCAATCGGTAATTCAACCGATTATCACAAGTATTTTTATAATGTACCAAAAAAAAATCAAATCAACTCTTAATATCGAAGTAAATCGCATCCAAATTAAAAAAAAAAAAGAAAGATTTACATGTATGCCGAAAGATTTACATGTATGCCATATGTATGCCATACAATTCCAATGTATCTACATATCTAACATCTAAATTTTGATATTTACAATTATAATACTTCATATATATGAGTAGATGCATTTTACTTCCAAGAGTAATCGTGATATTATGTAAATATATAATGATTATTTGGAATGTATGTTAATATCCCTAAGAAAAATTATTACTTTCTAATCAAATTTTAAGCCAAGCAATCATACGGATAAGTTTTAGTTCGGAAAAAATAGCCAGCCCTAATAATTAGCAACAGCCACTCAAATAAAAAAAATATCAAAGAGCGCAAATCACGTCCCAATTTTCCCAAATCCACATCAAACTCAACTAATCACAGTTGAAACTTCAAATCAACAGAGCAAGAAAACATTTATTAAAATTCAAAGCCGAATAAACAGCAACAAAAACAACAATCAGATCTTCTTTCCTGAATCCACCGTCGCCGCCGAAGACACCAGATTCCTCCACAGATATCGCCCGCTCGCCATATCGACGCAAGTCCAAAACCCTAAACTCATCGCAGATCGAACCTGCATCATAAAAAGGGGAGAAAGTCGATCAGCAAAACAAAACGGATGAAATCGAAGCAAAAGCGATTTCCCCCGTCTCCATTAACCTACCTTGCCGGAACGGGAAAGCGAAAGGGGCTCTTCGCCGCCGGCGACCTCGGCCGGCTCCTCATCCGCATGCGATCTGAGCCCCTTCAGCACGAAGAAGCCGGCGAGCGTCGCCGAGAGGAAGATCAGTATCACCCTCAGGGGACACATTCTCCTAATTCCAAACGAGCGGTCAGAAAAGGGAGGATAGACATCGCCACCGGATGATGGAAGGAGGGATTAAAAATACAATCGATTCCCGACGGTCATAGGACGAAGGTTTCCAGTGGGACCCACTGGCATCTTAAGGGCTGGAGTTGGTTAGACCTAACCGCGTAGAATAACCGGATCAAACCATTCCCGTGCTTGCCACTATGTTAAGAGTAGTTGAGAACGCGTACATTGTAGGACTGGGTCGATAAGTCCTAATAATTTTTTCATAGAGGAGCTTATTTGATTTAATATTAAAAGATTTACATTAACACCACACAATTCTTATTTAATTACATATCTAACACCTAAATTTTATTTTAATATTTACATCATTTATAACGCTTAAGGGCTAGTTTGAATAGGTTTTAATAAATTTTGTAAACCTGAATTTATGAAATCCTAAAAATTATTTGGCATGTTAATAAGTAAATCCTAATAAATTCGGATAAATTGTTTGGTGACTTCAATAGGATTTGATGAGATTTAATAAATCCCACAAGCTTTAGCTTCTCCAAATCCTAGAAATCATGCCACTTACGGGATTTGATAAATCCCGGATTTAAGGCAAAATAAAGGGAAAACAAGATTTAGGAACCTGTAGGATTAACAGAGATTTTTTACCATTTGGCAAGATTTAGCTTTAAATCATGCATAAATCCTGCCTAAAACCGGCTACCAAAGTAACCAAACAGCCCCTTAGGTTGCGTAGAGTTTTTCGATTGAGTTCCGAATCATTTCTATGCCACGCATTTAAATAATGCGCTCAATGTAACACGAATGAAACCACAGGTCATGTTTTTAATAGAATTGCGACTACGGGTTAATGTGCGATGCAAGAACATATGTATTTAATGCTAATAATATTTCTGGTGTGATATTAAAGAATTGAGTATTACATAAATATGAAAATTTAGGTGTTAGACATATAAATATGTAAGATATAATTTCTCTTTTAATATTTGGCTCAATTCCTTTGTATTAATAACTCACACATTCGGTTTTCAATATCGATATTATCATCCATTGAGTCGAGTAATACACCCTATGATTATAGGATTAGGTGTGTAAACGAGTCGAAGGTAAGCAAACTCAAGCTTTGTAACGTTCAAAAAGAGCATTATAGCGCGCGCAATTCTCAACAAATCAATAAAATTAATCTTATATTTTTTTAATTATGTACAATATGAGATAATCTTTATGACTCGATATATTTTCATTATCATCTAAGTGATTAAATTTAAAATAACGTTAGCCCACCAACTCATTACCGTATTCAGAGCAAATGCGTTGAATTTATAGATGTGAAAATGAGAAAGCGTTGCTTACGAAAAATGTGTTTTAATGCGATTAATTCCTCGAAAAGCTGGGCTCAAAAAATAACTTGTGGACGCGTACCGGCCAATAATATAAGTAAAATAAGTCAACTAATTAGGTATGCGGTTATGACCTTTACCCAATCAAAACTCTAGAAGTTTACAATCACTTTCTACAAGATAAGGTTTAACTAGCTTTAGTGACCTCAGTGGGGTGGTGGCGATGTCAAGCAAATCGATGTAAAACGATTTGATTCATGGTGGGCGAAGTAGTCGATAGTCAGAGAAAAAGAAAGTGACATCCACGAGATCATGGTTGATGCGTCTGCAACAAATTTATTATGCATAAATTTAGAACATTTTTAAAAATATATAAATTTATAGTCAAACTAATCGGTTCGATGAGAAAAACACAATAATTATGAAAATCATCTAATCCAAGTCAAATTAAACCTATATCGAGCGAATGAACCACCTTCGGAAGCTTTTAAAGCATAATCGGAAGGTCAATTTCATTCCAAATCTAACAAACTTAAATATAAAACGAGCATCTCGACAAGACAAATCCAACGAGCCCATATTACTCAATTTCGACATCATTAAGGCACTCACATGTCCATGACACACCATCTGAATGAACAAATCTCTCTGAGTCGCCTGATGGAGAGATATGGATTCCATCTATATTTGCAAGGAGGTCGCTCCAAGACTTTACAAAATAAAGTCCTATTCCCTTCACGATGACAAGGGGGGCAAGGGGATGAAGGAACAGTGACTAAGACATGAGCTTGGAGTGAGATCGCAATGAGAAGTTGGTCCAGTGTCCAGCGAGCATCATCTGCTCCAATAGCAACTAACCACCGACGTCCACCGCTCACCATCCATCGTCGACTACTTCGGCCACCCCTACTCGTTGCAACAAAATTACTTGCAAAATCATGGCTTGCGCAACAGAATCCTGGCATATGTTTCGGAGTAATGAAACACCAAACAAAGTAGTGCATCATATTGAAGACAGTGCAATAACATACCTTGAATATAGTGCAACGAAACGCTCGTTTATTGTGCAATGGTGCACTCTGAAGGTGTAACAACGCTTCCCGAATATAGTGCAAGGTGCAACGAAGCGCCCTTAAGACAGTATAACCACATACCTCACAATAACTGCTTCCGACTATCGTACTTAAGATACAGTGACTTTCTTCAGACTTCTTGAAGCTCTCTTATTGCATCCCACCACTACGAGCCTACATTACCAATTATGGCCAGTGTGGTCCACTGCTCATGTAGATCCCACCTTCAAACCTCTGTGGCATACGGACATTATCACAGCTCATGCAGCTTCTAACTCTATTATGTGCTCTACAAACATTAACACACTCATGCAGCTCGCAACTCTAGCCTTTGTGGCCTACAGATGTTATCCCAGCTTATGCAGCTCTCAATTCAGACCTCTGCGACTCCCAACTCCAGCCTCTACGGCCTATAGACGTTATTACAACTCATGCAGCACGCAATTTTGGAGTTGCAGCTTACAAATGTTATTACAGCTCTCCGCTATGACCCATGTGACCAACTACAACCTATGTGGCTAATAGCTCAGGTAACTCCCGACTCAGGCCTTTGCGGCCAAAAAACGTTATCGAAGTTCCCTGCTTTAGCCGTTGTGGCTAAAACATGCTCCTGAAGCTACTGCCTATGTTCTACCAAGCTAACTACTACCATAGCTTTCAACTACAACCAAGGTGACTCACAGAACTTCCAACTCAGACCCTGCAGCTTACGGACATTATTGCCACTTGTTACAGCCTATGTGACCAACTACGGCATATGTGGCTCAAAACTCATGCAGCTTCTAACTCTGGTCTCTGTGGCTAACGGGCGTTACTTCAGCTGCCTACTACGGCTTATGTGACCAATTATAGCCTTCATGGCTCATGGCTCATAGCTCATGCAGCTCTCAACTTCAGCCTCTGTGACCTACGAATGCTATCGCAACTCCATACTACGGTTGTTGTGTTCAAGTGACACTCCTGAAGCTACAGCCTACAATGTATCTGGCCAACTATTTCCACAGCCTTCAGCTGCGACCTCTACGACAAGCTGGCGCTATACCCATTGTATACAATATTCACGGCTAACTAATGCATCCATAACAGTCAACTATGGCATTTGCAACTCCTTATAGCTATTATTATTAAAATATTATTGTAAATCAACTTTGTGATTTTATCTTCTCTAGCTCAGGAGAAGAGTAAGCTTATACCCATCATTACAGTGGATTATTTCAATTGGGCTAGTCCATGTAGTTTCCCCCCTTTTCAAGGTTTCCCACATAAAAAGTAGAGGTATCTCCTCCTAATCTTCTTTTATATGTGTGATGGATTCCCGTACAACACTGAAACGCTAATTTATTACTCAACTGTGGTGGTGTTTCGTCACACATCAATTTAGTATTGTCCGTGAGATGAAATCTCATTCAACGGTCTTCAAATTCACAACGTCAAGCCTCTGTTTTGTTTCCCAATGATCAATATCATCCAACTAGAGAAGGAACCTCCTTTGCAATTATGAAGCATTCTTCAATGTGGGGGAAAAACCTTCACTGTAATTTCGAAAATTCGTTCGTGTCAACGTCATGTGCATAATTATAGTGGGGCAGTCTTCATGCATCTCATTCAAACATCAAGTCTATGAAAACTATTTCTAGATTGGGGGTTAACCTTCATCGCAAGGAGCGCTTCCCCGACACCCCCTCATCATATAGGAGTTTATCCTCAATTGGGTCAAAAATTTGAACTCTTCAATGTTTGATACATGGGCTACAATACAAGCGTGTGTGGAACCTATTTGGGGGACAAAAAATTCAAAAGTAGCAACTGGCAAGATTATCAAACATCATTCTTAAATATGGTTGTAGCCATATTTTCAAGAAAAAGTATGGTCTACTTTGACCTACGCCTATCTCAAAAAAAGTGGGCATTTGATGACAACTCATGATAGGCTTTAAACAATCTCATAGGGACTCAATTCAATATCTTCCATCACAAACTACGGTCTTCAAGTAGAAGCTTCAACTAATAGCCTAGGGTAGATATGTCAAACAGTCTTTGTGGATTTCTTTCAACTTTGTCCATAACAGGTTATAGTCGTCGAGTATCTCTATTTATACAACCTATGATGTGTCTTATATCCTTCGTGGATTACAATTGATTTCTTCTACCACATGTTATAATCGTTGAATGGATACGCTTCGACTAAACAGTCTAGGAAAGGTTGAACATTCAGTGGCATAAATAGTCTCCTTTTATACCCCAAGAAGGCGTACCCATGAGGAAGTCTTACTGTGAAGTAGTGGATATATTCCTCACTAGAAAGACTCCATGAAAGTAAGTGGTTGCAAGAGTTTATATTCATAAATCTCATAAGACCGCAAGTCCCAAAAGGTATATCATTTTTCTTTATACAAAGCACATGTACTGCCTTTAATTACAGACATATACATGATTGAGAAATCAAAGAATCTTGAAAAGCATAAGCCTTATAAGTGTTTGATGCCACTGTACCCTGAAAGTGGGTCAACAATGACCCAAATGTTGGGCAGCCATTTGTAACCGCTCAGAAGATGGGACAACCACAAATCAAAAAGAAAGACAAAAATAACCTCAAAAACATTGTCAGAATTTTTACTATATCAAATAAAAAAAGTCGCACAGATAAATACACCATCACAGTGTACAAATGTCATATCAGGCGACTGAAAAGCTACAACAACCAACAGACACTAGTACAATGGCCAAAACAAGTCAGCACAAGAAAATACATTGATCTATTACAACACTCCTCATCTCCAGAAGGTACGCATTTCATGTTATCCTCTTCAAAAGCCAACATCCGCGCTCGAAAAGCCTGCAAAATCTTCATGTTCTAATCAAGGAGTTATCTTTTTGGTGCTCGTCAAGGATATGATTAATTATTATAAGCTCGGCTTTCTATGCCCACAAGGAGAGGGTCAGCTCATCTAAAATGGTGTTGACATCGTCTCATCAAAATTCTGGTACTTTCGTTTATTTTCAGTTGGGACATAATTCTACGGATATCGACATCTCAATAGCGTGGAAAATCTCCTATAGAAAGCACAACAGCCATGTAGAAAATCTCATCTAGAAAGCACCACAACAAGACATAAAATTTTCCCCGCAAAGGGTGACAACATCACAAGAATTCCCTTCCAGAATGCAAAACAACGCAAAAAAGAGCATCGTATATACACAAACAGGTTGGGAGTCTCTAGTTAACATGACGGGGGAGCTTCATTGATCGCACAAAAGGGATGGGAGACTTCAGTTAGCAGGTTGGGGGAGCTTTGTGATCGCACAAGTTTGGAGACTTCAATTAGCGGGTCGAGGGGGCACCGTTGATCGCACAAACAAGTTGAGAGACCACATATTTTCCTCCTCTTTTCGGTGTATTTATAAGCTTAAAATGGATATACAACTCTAAAAAAACATCAAAATTCATACCAACCTGCTTACATCTAAGCAAGCCATTTGATTTTGCGCAATGGGTTAGTAGGAAACTGCGATATGTGTGAACAGTGTGGATTCACGAGCAGTATGGCGCGCTCATGTAAAGGAACATGTGCATACGTGTTCCCTCCGTCGATCTACATAACAGACCCATGCAGAAGTGTAGACCGATTTGCTTCACGTGGATCGTTGACCTAGTTGCCAACTTGTGAACCCGCCGACCCACTGCCTCCTATATGTTCACTCCACTGCTAGCTGCCACCCATTGCCACTAACCGCAAGACAAAATTTTTTAGATTTTCAAAAAAAAAAATGCTTGACTTTTGTTATTTTGATAATTATCGGACGAACAAGTGAAATCTCCCAAAAATTGGGAGGCAACTGATACTTTATCAACAAATTTATCATTTTGCATGAATCTCAAGGCGATTTGCATGAACCTCAAAGCAATTTTTAACAAGAAAAGTTCAAACTTAAATTAAAAATCATCTGAAACTCTATTCAATAAAAATCAAACTAACCATTAAATAAAAATCAAACTAACCGGCTCGGCGAGATCAACACGAACACCAAAATTGGTCCAATCCAAGTCAAATCAAATCCAAATTGAGTCGTTAAACCACTTTTTGAAGCTTTTGTTGTTTAATTGGAAGGTCAAATGGATTCCAAATCAAGCATGTTTATAGTCAAATCGAGCATCTCGACGTGACAAATCCAACTGTCCCAAAATCACTCAATTCATCTATTGTTAAGGCACTCACATGTCTCTAAAACACCGTCTGAGTGTGGGAATTTCTTAAAGCTACCCAATAGAGTGGTCTAAATTCATTCGTTATGGGGGAGACTATAACCTGAGCTTGGAAAGAACTGAAGTTTGGTGTTCTATATTGATGGTCTAGCAAATATCACATGCTCCTGCGACAATCGATCACCATCGACGACCAATCATAGAGCGTCATCAACCACTGTCAGTCGCTTTATGCACGTTGCAAAGGAACCACTTGCAGGATTACAACGTTCGCTGCAGAATCCTGGTGTTTGTCACAATGTATGAAGTACCTTACGAAGCATTGCATCGCCCTAAAGGTGTAAAAACGCACCTCGCGAATGATGTAACGACACACTTTGAAGACGGTGTAACAACGCATCCTGAATATGATGCAACAACGCGCCTCACATATGGCACAACGATGTGCCCCGCATGTGATGCAATGACTACCCCAAAGGTGTAACAACACATCCCTCAATAACTGCTAACAACCACCGTACTCAGGATCTGGTGACTTTCTCAAGACACCTAAATCTCTCTCGTTGCATGACCACTACGACTTACGTGATCAACTACGGCTTATGTGGTGCACAGCTCATACAAGTCCCAACTCCGGCTCTGTTGTCTGCGAATATTATCAAACCTCATGTAGTTCCCAGCTTCATGCAGCTCTTAACTCCAGCTACTGCGACCTACGGACATTATTATAACTCCTCGCCATGGTCTATGTGGCCAACTACGGCTTACATGGTTTACAGCTCATGCAGCTCCCAACATAGACATTTGCGACCTACAAATGTTATCACATCTCCCTATTATGGCCATGGTGACCAACTGACACTCCGGAAGCTACCGCTTACAACATATCTGACCAACCACTATCGTGGCTTTTAACTACGATCTATGTGGCGCATAGCTCACGCAGGTCTCAACTCCCAACCACATGTAATAAATACAGATTAATCTTTTGTTATTTATTATTATTTAGTATAAATAGGGCTATTATGTTTATGGATATGGTTATGCAAAATGTTATTATTCTTAGTCTTAGGATTAGGATTTGGGAGATATTTCTTACCTTTTGAATTGTAGAATTTTGAAGAGACTGTCTACCTCTCAAATTGTAGGTCCTTATCTTATGTATTTATGTTGTTTGATGTTCTTGCAATTAAATATTTATTTGCCCTAATTTCTATGAAAAATCGACTTGGATTGTATCAAATTGGTATCAATGCATTGATTATGGGAAGCAATGATTCTAGAAAGTGACTTCCGTCGATTCGAGCCTTCTTTGTGCGTCAACGAAGGGATCGTTGCATATAGAAGTAAATAGTCGTGATTTCACAAAGCGACTAACGGGATCACGTCTCCTTCACTTGCAAGCTCACAATACAAATCATGGCAGAATGGGAAACGTCGGGTTGCCATGTGCCTACATGACCTAAATTGTGATTCGAGCTAAAGTGGAAGTAACGAAGTGATCATGGTCTCCTTTGTGATCGAACTTTGCACTATAGTCGCAATTCTAATGGAAGCCAACACGGGATCGCAGCATACACAGACCTGAAACTCACACCTTTCTCATTTTTTGTTGTGCCCTAGTGATACAGTCGCATCTAGCGAGCAATAAATGCACGATCAAAGCTAGCTTAGGAAAGAGAGGAAGGGATCACGGCTGCCTCCATACGGCGTGATTCAATGATAGGATCAAGGCATGTAAAAGCTCGAAAGTTCAATCTTTCTCCTCCTTCAATTAGGCGTACAAGATTTGTGAGATTAGGGATCACGGCGTGCTTCCTTAATCGCGATCTGAGTAAGCAGGAACGATGAAATCCGACCATAGTGATCGCGGCCGAACTCTAATTAAACCAAACTAGGAAATAACTCTAGATTGTGCGGGAACAAGGAATTCGGGATTGTGATGTGCCCTAGTAAAAATTTGAGTAATATGAAGCTATCGACTGGATTTCAACATATAATAGTTCCTCCTTTGTGATAGAAATTCATTCTAGGAGGAATGACAACTAAGAAAGTAGATGATTTGGAACAAAAATTTGATGAAAAGGTGAGCCAACTTAAATACAGGATAGGGAAAAGGTTTACAACTATCAAAAAAATGTTTTCATTTATTGAAAACAGACTTGAGTGCTTGGAAGAGATAAAGAGGAGACTTATCGATATGCAATTCAAGACATCACCGGTAGTTCAATTTACAAATCCTAACTAAGGCCGAAGACCAATTGGCTAAGTCAAAAGGGAAAGAGATCGGACGGGAAAGAGATCGGACGAGAGAAACACGAGAAAACATCCATCATCAAGAAACTCCTCTCAGGGCTCCAATTGGCGTTGGATTATAGATCTCTGATGGAGTTGGTTGAACTAAAACATGGAGAAGGGGTGACAAGCTGAGATGGGGCATGGCTATGATCGAATGAGAGAATTTTACCCTCGATACATGGGGGAAAATAGTTGATAGAAAGTTGTGATACAGGTGCTAGAGTTAGAAAGTTGAAAATGTAGATCTTCGATAAAAAAGACACAAGGGTGGGTGTACCGGTCAAGCGATATTTTGCGGTGAATGAGCTAAAAAAGAAAGAGAAGCTCATGAAAGCAGAGTTATTTTTGGAGAAAAAAATCCCTAGCATGGTTTCAGTGGAGATACATGATATGCTCGTTGGAAGAATTTAAGGATTGCTTGTTGGAATATTATTTTTGGGCAATTCAGGAAGAGAACCTACATGAGTAATTCTTTGCATTGACTCGTGAAAGGACTGTCATGGAGTATGAGGATAGAATTGAGTTATTGTTGGTATGCTTGAGGGGGATTTTTGAATCAATATTGGAAAGAAATTTCATGAAGAGTTTAAAACCTGACATACGTGCAGCAATCTGATTGCAAAGAATGTGGAGATTGGGGAAGACGATGGAGCTAGTCCAGACAGTTAAAACAAGAACCAAATGGAGAAGGCCGGGAAAAAAAGCACCATGGGAGAATTACACAAGAGAACCTCGATGACCATTACACCGATGACCCATGCGATGTCACCTTAGGGGGAGGGACCAAAGGAGAAGAATATGGAGATCCGTTCAGTGGACAATTTCAAGCATCTAATAGAGAGATGTTTAGAAAAAACCAGCAAAGAGGTGATTTTCTATATGATGACAAGTTTACCCTATGACATCGTTGTTATGATCGGATATTACAAGTTCTCACAATGTGTAACGAGAAGTCAATGGGAGCTTAATCCAGAAGTAATTTAATTTTATCAACCTAGAAGACTGTGTTTTTTTGAAAGGTGCAATGTTATGTCAGCCTAGCTTAAGAGCACTTTTGTATTTTATTAGCCTGAGAAAAATTTAATCTTTTGTTATTTGTTATTGTTTAGTACAAATAAGGAAAATATGTTTAAGATTAGGGTTATGCAGAAGATTATTATCTTCAGTCTTAGAGCTAGACTTTGGGAGAGGTTTCCTACTTATCGAATAGTAGGATTTTGGAGAGATCACCTACCTCTCGAATTGTAGGTGCTTATCATATTTATTTGTGTTTTTTGATGTTATTACAACTAAATATTTATTTGCCCTAATTTTTGTGAAAAATCAGCTTGAAGCAAATCAAAACACTAAATGATAAGCATATGTAATTTATAAAAGACCTTGGTTAAATGGCCTCCAAAAAGCTTAAACATTGAAATCCACAAAGGGTCGATGGTCATGTGCCGACAAGTATGTTCAAATTGGTTTGCATTTCTTTCACACCTGCTGGTTTCCTTCTAATAACTGAATCTAAAGCTCTTTCTTACATCTCAACCCTTGGAGTGGTTCTAAGAATACACTCTAGTGCTCCCTGAATTATTCAAGTGATTTTTTTTCTATCTCTGCCAACTTTTACTTTTTCATGAAATATTTATTGCATATACTTATTAACTCCTTATTTCATTGCTATGCTTTAATCATTGGCTTCAATCCACGCTTACTGCACCATTAAAATATTGAAAAATTTTACTTGTATGTAAAAGCAAGTAATTTAGATAAGAAAATGAAAATCTAGAGAGAGCAACTAAAATAATTTATTAAACTGTGTAAAACTACAAGTTTATTACAAATGAAAGTCAAAACTTCCACCTAACCCCCCACTAGAAAACTTAACCAAATAAAAAGCACATGATCAAACTTATTACTACAAAATACATGCATGTATCCAAAGAATGCATAAAAATATATATTTTTGATCTGTTAGATTATAGCTAAACATATATTGACACTTGGCTCAAAATATTGCTGAGATCTCATCAGTAATCTGATAAGTGAAATCGTTCAACTTGATTGATAGAAGTTGCCAGCTTACTTGAATTACCGATGGCGAGTAGCTTTTATTTGACTTAATGAGTGGCTTCTAAGCTTGACGAGCAGGATTGATAATGCGAGAGTAAGCTTTTGGTGAGTTTGGGTGACACTTGTGAGTTCATGACCCCAGCAAGTTCAACATGACCCTAATAAGTTCAACATGGCACTAATAAATTCAGCATGACCTTATCATGTGCGTTTGAATTTTGTGTGAAAAAATCAAGACATGGATAGCTGAGCAAATATCCTAAATGTGCCATCTGAAAGAGAGATGCTACAGAGAATAGAAAAGAGAAAAGGGAAACATGCTATTTTTGTACCCCTTCACGGCTTCACGAAACGTGCAATTTTAGCAAGCACGCTTCTCAGAGTGCGGACTCCAGCTCCTGACTTGGAACTCACCATCATCTGCATTAATTAGTAAACAATGACCAGCAAGTAAGAAACAAAGGAAGAACTCTTAGCCGTGAGGCTAAAATCATGATTTCTTTTAGAAGCACGTGTATATATACAAGCATGAGAAACTTACCACTGGGTTAATAATCGAATTGTTATTCTTTAAATTCTGGCAAAAGGTGAAAATTAATTTTAAAATATTGTACAATTAGGAAATCACTTAGAAAGAATGGAGATGTGTTCTTGATCTTTACCTCTTGGATTTGCATCGCACGTCGAGCAACATCTATGGGGAAAACGATGTCGGTCTTAGTTAAGACGATTTGGTAAGGTGTTTTGGATCTGAGGGGAAAAAAATATCAGCCCAATGTTTCCAGATTAAATTAATAGAAAAAATTAGGAAAATTTACATACATACCACTTAATTAATATGCATTTACATATCTAACAACTAAACTTTTGTTTTTACATACATGCCACCTTACTTGTGCATGAAAGAGTATTCAACTTTTAAAAGTTGAAATAATGGAAACTTTTTATGTGATGTGAAAGATTTGAATGATATTGACGCAATAATGCCAACAGCACTGACACGAGACATCCGCAAGCAGAACCAAGATCAAATTCCCACACACGGGTGTTCCTGCGAGAACCACTCCCCCGGATGCCTCACCTGGACCAAACCTGTCCAGGTTTTCTCTCCTCCAAAGAGTCGATTGGTCCTCTTGGGCCACTCCAAGTTGTCCCCTTATTATATAATTGTATTCCTGATATTTTAGGTTCATTTTTTTGTGTGTTCTGTATCGAGACATTCGTTAGCGTCTCTTTTTCCCTTTAAGAGTTGTACCCAAGGGTGATTCGGGCGGTGTTTCGACTTGTCGCTCCTAAGATGACCTAGCTACTTTGCCTTGGACTTTTGTTGTTTTCCTACAGTTTAATGCGACCTAGCTACTTTGCCTTGGACAAAACCAGTTCAAGTTTTCTCCCTCCTAAGGAGTCAGTCGATTCTCTTAGGCCACTTAGGCCACTCCTAGTTATCCTCTTAATATAAACGCACATACACTGATATATATATATATATATATATATATATATATAGAGAGAGAGAGAGAGAGAGAGAGAGAGAGAAATATGGACAGAGGTCATTATACAAGCCTCCAGTCAGTGCCATGAAAATTTCATTTCTCTCAAGTTTTCATAATGATAATGAAAATGATAACAAGCCAGTGATAGATTCATGCCCACACAATTCATCAATTATGGTTGTACCTCTCATCATTCTTTAAGCGTCCCCAATATATCATCTTCTCGGAAAAGGAGAAACTCTTTCTCTCTGAGTTTCACTTCAGTACCGCCATAGTCAGGCAGAAGAAGAACATCTCCTTCCTTCACGGCTACAGGTATAAGATTCCCCTCTTTATCAGGGGTTCCAGGGCCAACAACCACAACTTTCCCAGAGTTCAGCTTGCTGGTTTTCTCCGGGAGAAGGATATCTTCTCCACCAGAATGCGATTCAGAGAGGGGATCAATCGCTTGGCCATTTGCGGTCGCGATGAAAAGATTGAGAGAGCGGCGAAGAGCTTCGAGTTCTGTTAACCTCTTTTATATA
>NW_018164567.1:764514-803501 GCF_001263595.1 Phalaenopsis equestris
TGTGTGTGTGTGAGCTCTGTGTGTGTGTGTGTGTGTGTGTGTGTGTGTGTGTGTATAAATATATATATATATATATATGGGTGTAGGTGTGTGTGTTCTTGGTGCTTTTTGTTATGTCTTTTTTTGTGTTTTGTATCGAGATAGTCGTCATCTCATTTTTCCCTTCGAGGGCTATATCCAAGTTTTCGAGCGATGCTCCGGCTATATCTCGCTCCATATGTGATAATTATCTTACCTATTCCCTTCCGCATCATCCCCACGTCGCTCCCGACCACCCCTTCCCTGCTGAAGCTGTCGCCTAGAACAAACTACGTTTAATGTTTCCTTGCAGTTTTCTCGTTGTTGCCACCCAGCACTTTTGTTGTCCGGTAGTCCACTACATCCCCAATCATCATTCCAGTTGTCCTTCATCGTTGCAATCGTCATTCCAGTCTTCCCCTTTCAATGACGTCGTTTCGGCCCTCCACACTCATTGTCATCGTTGTTCCAGACCCCCACCTTACTGGCCCTTGCCACAATCCCCTTTCCCTCATTGTCGTCACAGAGAACAACTAACCTAATGTTATTCGAGCTCTCCTTGCCACCCTACACTCAGTGTTTACCCCAAAACAGCCCTCTAGAAGCCCCTATCTGCTGCAACCGCCACCTTTCAACCATCTCAACCACCTACCACCCTTTCCAATCAACCTAGCTGACCACCACCATCCCGGGAAAGGACCCCGACTTGAGTTGCATGTCATATCTATTATTATTTCTCATTTAACCGTGTTTGATTATAATCTACTATTTACTGACAGTAATAATGTTTTAAAAGGTGTGCGCATTGGGTGGGGTGTTTTATCTGTTATGGTACGAGACGTAAACCCCAAGGCGTCGAGCATAAACCCCACAGTATGAATAAAAAATAAGGAATAAAAATATTTAAAAAAAAACTATTTGTACATAATAGATAAATTAAACATAAACAAAACAAATCTTCCAAGACTAGAATCTTCAAGATATTAGAAAAAGTCCACCACAAATAGTAGAAAAATATAAAAGAAAACAAACATGTTTAAGCCAAAAAAATAAATTTATGATCATTTAATCTCAATCCATGAAGTTTATTCATTCTTTAAATTCATAATCAAAATCTTTTTCTTCTTCACCAATAGTTGGTCCAAATCACAATTAGGTCCTTCATATTCTCGACAATCATCATCATCATGTTCAATCTCAGGTGCATTCATAATTTGTTTCTCATTATCATTGTTGCCTAAATTACAAATACAAACATGATATTCTTAAATATTTAAAATCTTTTTTCTACAAGAAAATAAGAATGCAAATTTATATAAAGCACAATTAAATGTAAATATGAAGCTTACTTATTCTTTCATTCATCATCTTTGTCCTATGTGAATATACTATAAAAATGGCCTTTCTTCCTTGTGTAATATTTTGTGATTCTTCATTTGCATTTGTCGTTGGCAAATTTCTAATTACATCAACATCAAATAGAAGTTTGTCTTCATTCATCCGAAAGTTCTTGTGGAAGCATAGGTTCTTCTTTCCAACAATACACCATCTTCAGAGTCTATTTCATTTATCAATATTGGATCGAAGACTTGTTTGCTTCTTATACTTCTCGCCCTCAATCTAGTATTATATCTTACATATACAAAGCATTCAACCACTTTTTCTCCAACCTATTCCTCTTCTTAGTATGAATCTAAGATAAAAATAATTATTTTTGAGAGGTGATTATAAAAGTAAATAATAATAGTTTTAACTTTTAAGAAATAAAAAAAATATTACCGATTCAAAAGTGCTCCAATTTCACAACCTGATGAACTGCATGTGAGGCTAAGAACTCAAATAGCAAAATTCACTAACTCAGGTGTTTTCCCATTAAATCTCATCCACCAATTAGCGGGAGATCTCAACTTGCTTGAGTCCATAGCAACTCTACTCCCAAAGACTCCTCGTAAATTATCATACAAGTTTAGTTGAATATCAGCTCTAAGACGATATTCATAATCCAACATTTTTTTCATACAAGCATTTAACCCTTCTTTTACTTTGTATCATTAGAGAAATTATCCTCAAAATGAAATTGAGGGTCTAAATAATAACCAGCTGCATGTAGTGGTTTATGAAGTTGGACTTCTCATCTTGCATCAACTTTCCTCCAAATAGATTCATATTTCTTTTCATTATGCCCACAATTAAAAGTATTTTTTTTTTGTTGAATTCATTAACTTATAAATATAACCCATATTTGGTCTTTCTTCTGAGTCAACCTATCTCAGAACATTTACAAACGATACAACATTTTTGATACAATAAGCAAGATAACCCAAAAAATATAGATCAAACAAAATAACGGCTCGAGCTTTTATACCTTCTGACTTCATTGCCCATTGACTAGAACACCAAGCTTCTGAGAAGAACATTGCCTAAAGTGGTTGCTTCTGCTTGTAAATACTTTGAAGGGTCAAATATGACGTAGCAAACCATGTGAAGGCAGACAAATAAGTTCTCTCCTTCGTAAAAGATCTCATCAAACCAAGAATCCATGTGTGCCCATAAATAAATTTAACAACTTGTTTTGCTTTCGCAAGTGTGCTCTCATGAATCTTCAAGTTTCTAATGTCTTCTAACATTATGTCAATATAATGTGCTGCACATGGTGTCCAATAAATATGTTGTCTTTTCTCCATTATCTTTTTACCCGCATTGACATAGTTTGATCAATTATTTGTTACAATTTGCACAATATTTTTTTCTCACTTCCTCAATCACATCATCCAAATAAGCGAACAGTAATTCATCAATTTTATAGTATTAGAAGCATCCACAGATTTAAGAAAAAAAAGTCTCAACTGAACTTTTCACAAAAAAATTAATCAAAGTTTTACTTTTTCCATCTGTCCAAATTTCTGACATAATCGAGCACCCATATTTACTTCATTTCTTCTTACGCTCCTCTAATATCTTATTGATTGTAGCAATCTCATCTTTGAGTATAAGTTCTCAATTCATGCATGGCAGATGGAGTAAAACCAAGTCCAAAATTAGCAAATGCTTCAAACATGGGCATGTGATATGGGTCATTGGCAATATTAAACGCCAATTCAACTGAGTAGCAAAATCTACTCATTGCCCTACATGCTTCTTTTCTTTAATCTTTTTCCCACTTCAAAATTAGAATAGAATTCATTGCTTGTGTTATGGTGAAAGAATTCATTGGACTTCTAACTCTAGGTGGACTTTGGGAGGAGTCAACTAACAATGACTTGGTAGTATTTTGACATTCACCAATATTTGTTGCACTGCTTCTAATGTCATTTAATACAATGTCAGGTTGTGCTCTAACTTTTGCATCTTCTTCTAATGCTTTCCTGCATTTCTCTTGAACTTCAGTAGGGGCTTTAGTGCATGGTTTAATGCCCTTGTGTGTGTCATCAAGATATTGTTTCATCCTATTTATTGTTCCACTACACACTTGATTGCAAAACTTACATCTGAAATATTTTTCATTCGGTACACTTCTATATTGTCATGCAAATTCTTTCTTGCTAGTGCGACTACTACTGGTCACACAGTCTTCCTCTTCCATTACAAGTTAATAATTAACCTAACACACTTAAAAAAAAGCAGATCAAATCCACCACTAGCAAATTGCAAACATGAAAAAAAAAAAAGTTGTGGTTTACTGTAAACATGAAAAAAAATTGTAGCTTACTATAAACATGAAAAAAAAAAACTTTAACATGAAAGACAAAAAAATTGCAGTTATCATAGCAGCTACAGTGAAATTACTATAGCTACAGTAACCTCGTAGTAGCTATAATAAAATGATCAATTAAAGATTCATAAAAGCTTAAAAAATCACAAAAAAAAATCAAATTTATTTACCTCGCTGCCCTGCTACGGGAAAACCAATGCGGGTGTGGGAGAGGAGACGATGTGAGTGTGGGAGAGAAGATGATGCGAGACGCCGCGTGCGGAAGAGACGAAGCGACGAACGCTCTAGAGAGGAAGCTGATAGGGGATCGCCTGTGTGCGGGATGAAGACGACGGAGACAAGCCTACGTGCAAAACAAAGTAGACAAGCCTACTGTGTGCGAAGGTGCGACAAGAAAAACAGTCGGCGGCAATATCTTCTGGCACTTTACGTGCAATGGATGAAGCAGAGGGCCTACGAGAGATGACTGCATACGGGAGAAGCTCGAATCGGATAAGTAGAATTAGGTATTTTTTACCCTTTTTATTCGATTATGAGGCAAGGCGTATGCCTCTTGAGGAGTGTATTGTGCTCCGGAACTTCCCTTGAAAGGTGTGTGAGCATCCCAGTGTAGCTATAAAAGCCAACTAAAAGAAACAACATGGTTGGCATCTTCCTCAACCACGCTCAAAAAAACAAAGTCACAAGTGTGAGCATCCCAAAAAAGATATCTATCCAAAACGAGCCGTGCACAAAAAATGGGCCGCTTTGTTACACTCTCTATTAGAAACAAAGTAAAAAACTTGCTTAAAGTTTGAAAAAAATTCCAAGTCATACTCATGATCCACTTGTTGTTGCCATACCTTAGCCCTTTACTTTTCTTGCGGTGCATCTATCACATTTTAGTTATCACCTTCGATAATTACCCCCTTTTCTTTCATGCTTGTATGTGATGACACATGAACAGGATAAGAAATAGCTCTACCTGTGAGTTGTCCCGGTGGATGAGTTGTTGTCCACCGATAGAAATAACCTTACCAACCTCATCCCGCACCACAAGCCTAATACCCACAAGGTTGTTGGACAAGAGAGCACCATCAAATTTTATCTTTAACCGGTACGCGGGGGGGTGACCCACGACAATTCAGGCGTAAGCCCCGCAAGATTAGAGCCTCGCTCGTGAGCTTGGGTCGAAAGGCGTTACGCCCCCGCCCCAAAAACGCCCTTTTAAACTGACTTCAGTAATAATATTTGCTTTTTTCTTATTATTGTTTGGGTTAACTTTGATATCAGGTACAAAAGTAAAAAAAGAAAAGCTTCGATGTTAAATATGTAAATACATAAGAATTGAGTGTTATGTATGTAAATGCCCCAATAATTTATCCTTGCTGGTGGGGCCCACTTACATAAAGTGCAAGAAATAAAATGAAATTTTAGGGTGTCAAGAAGAGATTATTCCCTCAGTGATTTGGCAAATAGTAATAGATAAAAAAAATTCAATGCTTCATATGCATAATTTTGAATGCACATGAAGAATAAGTTAACATTAGATCCATTAAGCTTCGAATGAAGAAGGCATCATTCTGGCTCACAGGGAGCGATGCACATCTTATATCTTGATAAATCACACTAAACTTTAATTCCAACGACTTTCACAGTTTGCAAAGCTCAAGATGCTTAGGGTTGATCAATTATTTGCAAAACTAGTTATAGAATTGTTGTGCAAAAAGCTTTTTTTTTCCCTGGGGCATTAACATACATACCACCTAATTCCTATGTAATTACATATCTAGCACCAACTTTATTTTGTACATTTATACCATCCAAATCCTTCATATCAAATAAAAAATAGCATTATTTTGACCTTTAAAAAGTGAAATACATATTTTCATGCACAGAAAAGGTGGCATATACATAAAAATTGATGTTTACGCGTTATATGTGTAAATATATATGTAAATATATAGAAATTGAGTGGTATGTACGTAAATCTTCCTTTTTTTTAAGTTGTGAGTATTTTCATTTTTAAAAAATAAGGAGATAAATAGCAACCTTTTTACAGCAACTAAACTCTCAGCAAATCGGTTCACAAAAAGCTGCACTTCTCATCATATAAATTTTTAAAACAGGAAAAAAATTATAACTAAATAGAAATGTGGCTGTAATATGAAAAGCAAATCAGTGAAAAAATTTGCCCATAAAACCTTTAATTGCTTAAAAATAACATTAATGTGATGCATCCAATTTCAAATTTAAGGAACTTCGGAGCATAATTTAGAAGCAAGGCATTTTTAACCGCTGTTCAGTTATTGAGCGAGATACAAAAATACAACATAAGGTTACAAAATGAAAAGAGAAGAGTGAAGTGATTAGTTACCGTTCCATCAAATCTATGAGTTCAAAGTCCCTCGCTTTCATGCCCCATTTTGTATCAACTAGAAGACAAACCCTCTGCAATCCAACCCGAGAGGATACAAACTCCTTCACCTGTAAAATTATTGATGAGTTAATAAAAGACTGACCACTCATGAACTGAAAAAAAAAAGTCCCCTCGAATAAAAACAAGCATATTTGTGTGCAGGGATTTGAATGACAATACAATAAACAAATAAACAGTTGCTAAGTAGAAATTGGTGAAGAAATTAAGGGGTTGTTTGCTTCCCTTCATTCGTGGTAAAGTAAACCACACGCATGGGTTTGCAAAACTTTGACTTTTTGTTGGATGGAAATAAAATGCAGTATTAAATTTTCAAGAATTTGGAATTCACCCTGCAGTTCAAAATTGGTGTAGTCCAAATTCATTATATTTGGGCAATTTTTAAATACACTGCAAATTACAGCCTATTTTCAATTTGTTGCTGACATTGCCACCCGCAACAGGCATCGCAGACACCAATGGTTACCTCCACTATCATGATCATGTTTTACATTGATTTCATTTCTCTTCAGATCAAACACAAAAATGTAAATTTCTACATTTACTTTGCACCAACACAAAGAATTTCAAAATATTTCAAATACATTGTATTCCTTTTACTGCATACCCTTTTCAGAAGACCAAATAACTCGAGATGCTTACCACTGCTACTAACAAAAACACAAGCACACACTAAGGGAGTACTCAGGGCTTAGAAAAGATAAATGAGTATGCCTTAACAGAAATATTGGAATAAGTGGTCGTGAACTGGGAATGCAAATTGCATGATAAAAGGTGAATGTGTTAGGAACCGGCACATATTTCCACACAAAATTTGGAACAAATAATATTTTATTGCAAGAACAACAAACACTCAATATAAATACAAAAAGAAACACCTATAATTCAAGAGGTAGGCGATCTCTCTCAATTCCTACAATTTGAAAGATAGAAAATCTCTTTCAAATCCTAACCCTATGACTCAAGGCCCAATCTCATGCATAACCCTAAACCTAAGCTTATGAGGATCTATTTATACTAAACAATAATAAATAAAAAAACTAACTTGTCTTCAGGCTAGGCATTGGCAAACAATACTTCCCTACAAAAAAACACGATGTCCTCAAGGTGGAAAAAATTGTTGTGGGATCAAGGCCAATAGCATCATCATCTAGCAATCATTTTCATTTAATCAGAAACTCATAGTAACCCTCACCATCTCGAAATACCGTCTTATGCACGTCCTCCAATCACATATGAATCTAATGGCTTCAAGTCAATCCAATAGAATACATCCACACCAAATTCAATAGCTGATTGATCCCAAGAATCTATTTCAATTTTGTATCGAGTTTCTTTCATTATATGCGACACGATCATAAATCTCAGCCCTACATCCTAAGCTACCCTCATCATAGCCTTCAGCGTCACTAGCATCTTGCACAAATTGGGATCACCACAAAACACCACCATCTTGTTTCCCACCTTATCATTTTGCAGTGTCCCAATCAATCACTTACAACCCCCCTCCCCCGGTTCTTCTCCACTTGTCTCGTTCCCATCACTACTTTTAAATCACCTTCCGCCCAGAAGGCCTCTGATACAAAAGGCAATGGAGCAATTGGATACAATCCTCTGTCGGGGACCGTGGTTCCTAGTCCCATGTCAAAATCCTTCGAAGCGATCTTCTCTGGCCCCAAATCGCACACCATTATGATCTACCTATTGTCGCTCGTCTCAAACCTTGGAATGTCGTGCAATTTCCTTCAGATGTGCTTCTCAAATCTATTCTTGATTCCTTCATTGGATATTGCATCTCTGATCTGTGAGGCTACCTAATGTCGTGTGAATCCTTCTAGTTGTTGTTGTGTGTCCATTCACGACATCGTCACTCAATCTTACGATGGGCACAGGCGGCTTAGTGGCTCAATGATTTACGTCATCATTTCTTCCAAGGTTGTGAATCTCTGCTACCGCCCCTTCATAGACGAGAAATGCTCATCTATTTCAAAACTGATGTGTCTTATCTCTTTTTGTATTTTATCCTCCAAATCTTCCACTCTCTTGGCCACCATTATTTCCCAGAAAATTTTCAATCACAAAAGATGGAAATAATGTAATATGAAATCTCGTTGTTGGCCTCCCAGACGTTTGAATCACGATTGCAGATATCACAATTGTATCATGGTAGTAGATGATTATAATGCCCTGATCCCGTCATTTGCTTCCAGATAGGTCAAATCAAGTGATTGTTCGCTCTTGTACACTATGATCCCTTCTTACAATCCTAATTTTGCTTCCTCGCACGCGGCCCGACATTGCTATTTGACTTACCTGCGATCTTAAATAGCTTGATCGTGACTGTATCAAAGAATCCTTGCTCGCAATCCCATCGTCACTTCCCAGTTAGCTCAATAGCAATTGTATTACGATCGTTTGGGTCACTACATGTCGTAATCCTTTCTCCTCCCACATGACCGCGATCATGTCGATCATCCCCAGCTAGAGCGATTTGCTACTATATCGCGAGGTTCGGTCACGAAGGAGCGCCACACGTGAGTTGTATGCCACGATCCTCTATTGTTTCTTCCAGGTTAGCTCTAATTATGAATGTATTGCGGTCGGTGTTGAAGGCTATGGTACATCGCGATTCCGTTGTTGCTTCTCTGTTAACTCTAATTGCAATTGTGTTGTAAGGTTCGATGTCGAAGGCCATCAAATTTCTATATGCAACAATTTAATCATTGATTTCCTATAAATAGAGCGCCTGATACCAATTTGCTAGAAACCTACATAGATTTCCACAAGCCCCGGATGACTGTCAATTTAGAACAAAAAAGATTTTATTGCAAGAACGTTGTCATTGCGGTCCCAAACCCAGACGCAAAAAGTAGAGGGTTGTTACGTGGTTGACAGCAGGCATAAAAGTTTTATCGAAAAATAGTAACATATTCGAACAGTAGGAGGATTGACCATGTCAATTTTCTATTTCAATTGGATTACATCAGGGATCGGATTTAAGCCCGTATTTTTTTGCTTTAATTATGGATGAACTTATTGGACATTTACAGAAGGATGTACCTTGGTCTATGCTTTTCACTGATGATATCTTCTTGTGGATAAGTAAGAGTTCAGTATAAACTTGAATTATGGAGGTCTACATTAGAGTATAAAGGTCTTAGTTTGAGTAGATCTAAAACTAAATACATGGAATGTAATTTTAGAAGTAGTAGATATAATGGCTGAGTTGTAACAATGAGGGATCAAATCATTAAAAGAAGTGGATATCTCAGGTTCATCGTTCATAGTCATGTTGCTATAGATGGGATTGTTATTAGTAGAATTAAAGTTAGATGGTTGAAGTGGAGAAATGCATCTGGCATATATTATGTGATAAAAAAGTACCGCATAGAATTAAAGGAAAATTTTATAAGATAGTGGTGAGACCTACAATGCTTTATGGTGCAGAATATTGGCCTATAAAATAGAAGCATAAAACTAAGTTAAATGTTACTAAGATGAGAATGCTTAGGTGGATTAATAGCTTGACTCTTAGAGACAAAATGTGAAATGAATGTATGCGTGAAAAGGTTAATGTAGCTCCAATGGCAAACAAGATTAAAGAGAGTCGTCTTAGATGGTTTGGTCGCACTAAACGTCGACCATCTGATGATCTGGTTAGGAGAGTTGAAGTGCTTGATTCAACTTATCTTAAAAAAAGGTAAAAAGACTAGGGCATGTTGTATAAAAAGTGATCTTGATTTATTAAAATTAAATGAAAATATTACACTCAATAGGGCACAATGGAGAAATAGGATTCATGCAGCCGACCCCACTTAATGAGATAAAGGCTTGTTTGTTGTTGTTGTTGTGAGAATATCAAACATTCAACACAAATAAAAAGATAAGCACATACAATTCGAGAAGTAGTCAATCTCTCTCAATTCCTATAATCTGAGAGGTAGAGCCTTAGTTTATGAGTCAGCGGCGTCGATGCCTTCTTTTTCGACGATACCAATGCCAAAGCCCTCCGACGCCATCTCCCCCAACATCGCAGCTTTCGCCATCCTCCGCTTCGCCTCTGGCTCTGCCAACACCAACATTGACACCACTGCCATTGTCCTCTCCGAACTCATTTTCCACCACCACCGCACTTAGTCAGCTTTCTCAACTTCTTCTACACCATTAGCTCCCTCTCCCCCACTGCCATTGCTTTCCTCGGCAAAGCTTCTTCCATTTAACAGAAATTAATAGTTTCATTCTTTATTATAGAATAGATGGAGAAAGAGGAGGAGAAGATAGAGGGGATAGTTATATTTTTTCTTTCTTTTGTATTTTTTTAACCAAAAAAAAAAATAATGTGTTACCACACTTGTTTTTAATTTTATGTTAAAACAAAAACAAAATGAATAAAAAACAAAAACAAAATGAATAAAAAACAAAAAAAAATATGATCCCAAACAACTTTATGTATTTCTTCAAATTTTTAAACTTTCTAAAGGTCTTACTAGTTATACAAATTAACGAAACATTAATAGAAACTTAGCTCAAGTCTGTTTCTGGTGAAGTAAGCAATCCTTTTTTAAACTTTGGATTCGTATACTCTTTCACTCTAAATCTCTGATATTTATTATCAGTACTTAATAAATATTAAACTAAATTTAATTATTAATGAAATTAAAATTAAACCCTAACCTTAAATATCATTTTTGTTTTCTTCCCTCCTCCTGATATCAAAGCCCATCACTGCTCTCTCTCCCAACACATAAAGTCAATTCCTATGCACACATCTTCGATTATGCAAGAGACGTCGTCTCCTTCTCCCGTAGGCAACACTCACTACCACTCCTGCAGGCGATTTCATCCTCTGATCTAGAGGTTGTTGATCTTCCTGCGCATGACACTTTTTGACTTTGTCTCCCATTATCTTCGTTTGCTCAATATCAAGTCTCATTTGTCTTACCCCGCGTTTGGCTTGCTTGAGTTGTTATGTTTGAAACCATCTTCTCTTCAGTCTCCTCACAGTGGAACTAGCGCCAGTTCTCTAAATAGAGGCAGCTGGTTAGATTTTTATTTTATTTTTTTGGTTATTAAAAAAGACCAAACACCAAAAACTTAATCTAGGATTTCATGACTTATAAAAGGCTTTCACCTAAATTTCAAGCCTTTGTTCTTTCCCTTAATAAAATATATATTCCGAAAAATATTCGTGAAACTCCTAAAGTGAAAATTCTAAAGAAAGAAATGTGGGCATTAGAAAATAATACAAAAAGAAAACAAACGGTTGTATGCAAATGAATCTTGACACGAAGTGAAGAGTTCTAATGGAAGAAATTTAAACTTCAGAAAATTATAGCATATAGAAGTTTATGAACTTCCACAAAGAAAACAACAGGTTGCGTGTAAATGAATCTTTATAGTCAAATAAAAAAATGATAAGTGGATAAATATAAAATCCTCTTCTTGCAAAAGGATGCACAAAATTATATTATATTGACTACAAAGAAATTATCAATTCAATTACCAAAATAAACACAATTTAAGTTGTTCTCTTTCTTATAGCAAATTTGGATTGGCCTCTATATCAATTTGATATTAAGGATAATTTTCATAATGGGGACTTTAAGGAAGATGTATATATGGATATCCCGCCTAAAAATAAAAACTAAAGAAACATCAATAAAACAAGTAAAATTGAAAAAGCTCTATATTGGCTTCAAACAATCTCCAGGTGTATATTTTGGTCGATTCTCCAATTATGTAAGAACATGTTAGTACGCTCAGTGTTAGACCGATCATACACTTTCTATGGAGCACTCACCTAAAGAGAAAAAAATGCAATTTTGATCATATATTTAAACGATATTTATACTGACAGATCATTACAAGGGTTTTTGGTAAGAGAATTGGATTTGAGGCAAAAGACTTGAAATATCTAAAATACTTTCTTGATATGTCATTTGTACTTCCCAATGAAAGTATAATTTTGATCTACTTCGTACAGAAATGCTTGCAAAAAACTCTAATAAACCCAATAAAAAATTGGGATCACCGTTAACAACATATTGTTGAAAAAGGTGGTTATCAATGGCATACAGGCAAACTCATCACTCTCAACTATCCTGATATTGGGTTGATATTGGGCTTTCAATTAGTGTTGTAAGACAAAAAATGAACAAACAAACCACATGGAAATTGTTAACTATATTTTAAGATACTTGAAAATAACAGCTGGAAAGGGCATATTACATAAGAAGTCATCCAGCAAAAGAATTGACCTTTTTCACATCTGTTGATGGAGCTAGAGATGTCTCAGACCAAATATCCACGTTAACTTATCGTAATTATTTATGAGAAAACCTAGTTACATTGAAAAGAAGCAAATAACCTGTATACTCAAGAAGTAATGTTGAAGTTGAAAATAGAGTAGTGGCACTTGGAATTTGCAAAAGAATATGGTTAAAAAGGCTGTAAGAAAAACTAAAATATCAAATTGAAAAAAAAACAAAAACTCCAAAAGTATAGTGTGAGGTTGCCATTAAAAAATTTGAACATTGGATAGACTAGCATTTCATCTCAAACAAAAAAAAAGAAATAATCCAGTTAAATTATGTCAATAGACTCTCAAAGATATCCTCACCAAAGCTTTACCCATAATGAGTTTTGATTAACTAATCAACATACTAGAATTAGGCAAGATAAAAATATACAATTCAACTTAAGGAGTGTTGAAATAATATTGAATTTGTGGCAAGCACATTTATAGCAACAACCTAGCAATCCATAGAAAACACTTTTCATCTACATAAACATTCATCAGCAAGAGCATTCCATTTATATCAATCCAACAATCTGTGGACAATAGCTCTTCATCTATAACAATCCAGCAATCCATTGACAGCAGCTTTCCATCTACATCAATCCAAAAATCTGTAGACAGCTAGCAATTCATATACAGCAATGTTCCATTCATGTTGTGCCGTGATTTCAAAAAAAAAAAAAAAGAAAAGACAATTTCGTATTTGCTTCTTTCCTTGACAATCAGATCTCTACCTACTTATGTATAGCTTCAAATCTTATTTTCTAAACAAAACAAGGGAAAATTTTCAGTCATACAATTTCCTAATTTCTACTCCACTCATTTTAGTTTTCAAGTGATTTCATTACAGTAATAATTCTTATAAATATGCAAATGTAAAAGGCAGAAAAAGAAAGAAATAGTAGCGAGAATATCCTTAGTTAAGAGAATTTTTTATACTAAAAAAGATAAAATAATTACAAATTACTAACTATATAATATGGCAAATCACTACGATAACAGCAGTTAAATCAGATCTAGTTTAAATTGCGGAATTTATTGTTATGCTAATTGACCAATATCATATCCAAGATCTAGAAGACATGATGGGGTAAAAAGAAGTTATGATACCAAGTCTAATGTAGTTCATCCTAAAGTAAATTATTTGTAATGGAAAACAACTATGAAATGTATGTAACACGCACAAAAAACTTTTTCGCTCACAACCCTCTTACATATAAAAATTATTGGTTACTAGTAACAATAACTAAAATAGAAAGAAATTAAAAAAATGTAACAATTTAATAAGTTTTTTGCTAGTCCTGCATCGAGTTAAAAGACACGCACTCCTAAAAATCCAAATTTTATCAAAGATAAATAACACATTCAAACCAAAAATAAGGTTTTAAAGAAAGGTACAAGTCATCAAATAAAGACACTTACTTATGCAAGGATAAAACCTTTTCCCATAAATCTTAAAAATCTCCCATTTAACTAAGGAGCAACTCCTGAAAATAAAAGGAATCAATGGTCAAATATAAATGGCATATCCAATTTAAAATCCTCCTATTTGTATTGTTCGTCACTCAAGCCCTATTTGTAATTACAAACTCCACTGGATTTTCCTAGCACAAAAGCCCCATAAGCCTAAAAAAAGAAAATAAAAAAAGAAATCCCGCGCACTAAAAGATTGGGAGGGCCACTAAATAGACAAAGAACTCAAAAAGTAAGTTCGCGAAGCAGGATTACAAAAATAGGCGTGCTAAAATAGCAAACTTACAATAACAAAATATACCCTTGCACCGCCCAAGAAACCCATTCCCAAATATAGCACAAATACAGGATCCAAGAAAAGGGAAACTACAACTAAAAAACCAATATACACTTCCATCACCAAAGAAGCCAACCAACCCACACATACAGTAGAAACAAAGAATCCAAGAAAAATAAATTAAACTTTAGATAAACAGTAAAAGCCAACTCTCATTATAGATATATCATACGGCCATAATAATGAAATTAAAAAAATACTAAACTACAAAAAGTCAATAAAAATCATATACTGCTAAAATCAATTAAAATTTATCTTTCATGCTGCTCATCTTTGAGGGCATAATCTGTGCTTTCTATTACCGTAAAATTTGATATTTGCATATACGGCTGTCAAAACGGCTCATTGTTCACAAATAGCTCGTGTTCAGCTCGTTAAGTAGCTCGTGTTCAATTCGTTTGCTAAGCAGACGAGCCGAAGAAGGACAATTTTTTTTGCACTCGATATATAAACGATCCAAACACAAACAAAGTTTTGTTCGTTTGTGTTCGGCTCGTTTTGGCTCGAAATAATTTTATAAATAAATAAATAAATAAATAAATATTAATTGACTACAATGCTATAAAGATTTATAATCAATTAAAATTACTAATTAAAAATAGAATAAAAATAAATTAAATTCTATTTAAATGAATATTTTGATATAAATAACAAGATTTAAATTTTGGTCTACCCTTAACATCCTACGGTTGTGTGATTAGGGTTGTTGAAATAGCTCATTTTCATGATTAGCTTGTTTCGACTCGATAAGCAAGCGAGTCAAACACAAATAAATTTTTTGAGCTCGATAAATAAGCCGAACATGAATAATAATATTTTATAGCAAACCGTGTTTGGACTCACCCAAGCTTTGCATGCATGACTAGGGTCATCAAAATGGTTTTTTGTTCACGAACGGCTTGTATTTGGCTCGTTAAGCAAAAGAGCCAAACAAGAACAAATTTTTTATGTTCAAAATATAAATGAGGCGAACACGAATAGTGGTATTTTTTAACAAGTTGAACACAAGCTGAGCCCAGACTCGCTCGAGTACGGCTCGTTTACACCCCTATTTGCATCGTATTTGTTTTCTTGTATTAAACAATTCAAACTGCATAATTAATTCACATGCAAAGAAATATTCTAATTCACAATGAAATAACAATAATCTGACAAGGGGTCGTCCAGTTCACGCCCCAAATCACGCCCATCAACCAGGCGTGACTTTGTTCCGGTCCTGTTCTCTATGCTAGATCGGACCAGCGCTCGGCATTAAAACATCGGTCCATTTGTTTTGCTCGCCTACGTTCCATCCCTCACCGTGTCGATTCACTCGCCTCTTCTCCCGTGCCCTAGTTCCCCACAGCTCCTAGTCGTTGCAGCTAGCCGTTTCTTCGTTTCATTTCTTTCATCTCTTTCCATCCTAGGATCTTGCCTTTGTTGGTCCCTCTTCCCCTCCTATTTATGCATGTTTTATTCCTAGGTCTAACCAACTTTTTGTGTGATTGGTTTTCTGATTTCAAGTTGTATCCCTGGTGTTTCCCTCTTTCCAAGGTTGTATCCTTCAGCGTCATGGTACTACAGCCATATCCCATCAGGTAGGGTGTATCTCCGCTTTGTTCCCTCCTCCCGGCATCATCCATCCTCCACTACATCACTTCCGCTACTCTTCTAGGCGTTACCTTTTGTTGTCACAGTCGACGCGACACCTCCAAGTTTCTTCCAACCCTCCACTAGTTTCTGCCTTTCATTCTGGTGCCTCCCCGACCGCTGCAGCCCCATCAAAATTCCCCAAACGCCATTCCAGCCATCATAATCCCGCCCAACAGCCTCTTTCCAATGAGTTGTAGTCCCAGCCATCTCCTCCCAGCACCCCTCGGGCTCTGACGTGCATGCTAATGCCCCCAAGCCACCGTCGACACTTTCTCAGACCCTTTGGCGGAATTTCCACCACCACGTTCACACTGTCAAGACTGTTTCTAAATTGTTCTTAAGCCCTTTTTTTGTTGTTTGTGTTTATTTTATTGTATATGTATTTATTTTTATTATTTTTGAGTCCTCACTTTTTAGGAAGCGTCCTTATACTCATCTTTTATAATTTCCATAACAAATTTAGTCGTGTTTGAGTTCTGGTTTGGGTTAACTCCGGTATCATTTGATATCAAAGCTAACCAAACCCTAGTCCTACCTTAGGATCACTAGCATCCGCCCCTACCCAGTCCACCAAAAAAAAATTTCTTTTCTCTTCCTTCCCTCCTATTCCTCACCCCTTCTGTCCTTCTCTTCTAGTATCTTCCTCCTCCCTTCTCTCTTCTCTTTCTCGAAACACTTCTGATCATGCCTCCATGTTGATATACGTTAGACCCGACCCAGAAAGAAATACAAGACTTGTCGCTTACAACAAAGATTGGTCGAGATGGACGACGGAACTCAAGGTGACGTTACTCTCAACCGTGACATCAAGAGTCAAAGATGAGACCGTGACGATGTCCTAAATTCGCTTCACTGCGACAAAGTCGGCGATTACAAGTATTGTCCATGTCGCTTTGGCATTCACTATCACAGGAGACCTCGAGAGGAGCCCACGTTTGGCATCCATTGCCAGTTTGGCATTAAAACGGACATGTCAGAATTCGATAGAAGTATGGACCCCGACAACTTCATCGAGTAGTTGCAAGCGATCGAGCGCATCTTTAATTACAAGGAGGTTCCCCAGGACAAACGAGTTAAGCTTGTCGCTATCAAACTAATGGTGGGACAACTTGCAACGGCAACGACAACGCGACAGGGATTACAAGATCACTAAGTGGGCCAAAATGAAGAAAGCAATGTAAAAGAAATATCTTCTGCCCCACTATTGCTAGGACAAGTTCCTCTCGCTCCACAACCTACAACAGTGTGACCTATCAGTCAAGGACTTCACCGCACAATTTGAATATCTACAGATAAAGTGCGACCTAGTTGAACAAGAGGAGCACATGATAGCTCGCTATCTCAGGGGTTTAAAACACACCATTAGCAACATTATGCAGCTCTAGCCATACTGGACGCTAAACGATGTTTAGACTATCGCATTAAGAGTAGAACAACAACAGAAGTAAATTGAATCTAAAAACTCTTTCCTCCAGCAATCGACATACAAACCATCACCTCAAATCACACATACCAATAAAACCACGACTGAAGCAGGCAAGTCACTACCAAAAAGCACGAAAAACCACCCCGAGCAGCATGAAAATCGAAAGAGGAAGTTCCTCTGGGACAATTCCTGCACAAAAATGATTTAGGTACCACAGGTACGGTGACATCGCTGCCAAATGCTCACCACCAACGTTATCTCATTTACTGAAGAAGGCGTCGTCGAAGAAATCGAGAAAGTCAAGGAAACCCAATCTGAGGATGGTTCAAAAGAAGCACTTCCCCTTCCTGGCGACGAAGGCAAACTATTAAAGTCATAAGAAGGGTCCTTCAGTCAGAACCCGACAGAGATCTGCCATGGCTACGACACAGCATCTTTCACACCACATACACCATCAAAGGCAAAATTTACAGTTTAATCATCGATGGCGATAGCTGTGAAAATGTCATATCCAACCTAATGCTTAAGAAGCTAGGTTTAGCCACACAAAAGCATCCACGATCCTACTCTTACATGGCTCAAAAAAGTAAACGAGATTCGTGCGATCAACAATGCTTGGTCGAATTCTCTATCGGCAATCAAGTACATAGCAAGTTTGGTGGGATGTCGTCTAAATGGATGCATGTCACATTCTTTTAGGACGACCATGGCAATACGACCGTAAAACTCTGTACGACAGTTTCAAAAACAGCTACACATTCAAGAAGAATGGAAAACGCATCATGTTATTGCCTGTAAAAGATGTGTGACCCACGATTGACAATGAACATGCATTATTCTCGCGGGCCACCTTTCTGCAATCTACCCGCGATGCACCGTTAGCACTAGCTCTAGTCCTCCTAGAAAGTACCGACACGGATAATGAGATCCCCAACAATTCCAACCACTCCACGATTTCCAAGACATCATGACCGACGATCTCCCATATAGATTACCACCTCTACAGGACATCCAACATGCCATCGACCTCATATACTGGTCAATTCTTCCAAGTAAACCCGCTTATCGATTAACATCACAGAGTACGAGGAACTCCAAAATCAGGTTCAAGATCTTGTTAAGAGAGGATTCATACACGAAAGCAACAGTCCATGTGTTGTCCCCATCCTCATCATACCAAAGAAAGATTGCTCCTAGCGGATGTGCATTGACAGTCGTGTCATCAATAAAATTACATTAAAATATCGCTTTCTCATACCACGCCTCGACGATCTCTTGGATCAAATATATAGAACCACCATCTTCTCCAAAATTAGCCTACGGAGTGGCTATCATCATATCAGAATGCGACCAGGAGAAGAGTGTCGAGAGAAACTTCACAGACAATTCTACCTAACAGACTACTATTTGTTCCACCACAATAAATTATGCATACCTCGATGCTCACTACACAAAGCTATCATACAAGAGAACCACAATAGCCGATTAGCTAGCCATTTTGGCAGAGATAAAACTATTGTATTCATGAAAAAACTTTTTTTTTGCCCCGAATAACACGAGATGTTGAGCGAGGCGTCCGACAATGTAAGATTTGTCATATCACCAAAACAAGCGAATCACAAGAATGTACAAAACTTCACCGTCCCTGAGGCGCCTTAGGTCGATATCAGCATAGACTTTGTCATAGGACTACCATGCATATAAAGAAATAAGAACTCTATCATGGTCATAGTTGATTGATTCTCAAAGATGGCGTATTTTACCGCCTACCAACGAACGTTAGATGCATCTCATATCGTCGATTTGTATTTTTGCGAGATCGTTCGACTTCACGACATTCCCAAGATCATTACTTCAAATCGAGACGATAATTTTTTAAGCCACTTCTGGCGACCCTCTGGAGTAAATTAGGCACAAAGCTTTAATTTAGTTTTGCATCACATCCTCAGACAGATGGTCATGCCAAAACAGTTAATAAGAGCCTTGGGAATCTTCTTCACTGCTTCGTAAGAAAAAATATCAAATAGTGGGCTCTCATTCTCGCTCAAGCCGGATTTGCTTACAATAGATCAAAAAGCCAAACCACAGACATGCGTCATTTGAAATTGTGTATGGCCGCAACCCGATCACACCCCTTAAGTTGGTCTCACTCCTACCACCCGCAGAGATTAGCGAGGATGCTACAGAACGTGTTTCCCAAACTCAACAACTCCACAAGAATGTTGGAAAAGCAATTTCAAAGCAAAACCACAAATATTAAGCCCAAGCAAGTAAGTCCAGAAAAAAGTTGACATTTCAAGAAGGCAACCTCGTATGGATACGACCCAAGAAAGAACGCTTTCCTGTAGGAGCATACAATAAACTCAAGACTAAAGCCGATGAACCTTTCTGCATTTTAAAAATATTGAATAATGATGCATACAAAATTGACATGCCATGAGACTCCAAAATTTCAGCAACATTCAATGTCGCAGATCTCACCCCTTACTACGAAGAACCTGAAGCTTCGACTGATGATGTCAAAGCCCCCCCAACCAGGGGGATTGATGCTGGGTCATCCAATTCACGCCCAAAATCACACCGGTCGACCGAGCATGACTTTGTTTCAGTTCTCTGTGCTAGACTGGGCCGACGCTCGGCATTAAAATGTCGATCGATTTGTTTCGCTCGCCTACGCCCCATCTCACACCGTGTTGATTCACTCACCTCTTCTATTGTGCCTTAGTTGATCGCCGCTCCTAGCCGTTGCAGCTAGCCATTTCTTCCTTCCATTTCTGCATATTTTTTTAGGTCTAACCAGTTTTTTGTGTGATTGGTTTTCTGATTTCAGGTTGTATCACTGGTGTTTCCCTCTTTCGAGGGTTGTATCCATCAATAGAATGGTGCTACGGCTGTATCCCGCCAAGGTGATATGTATCTCCGCTCCGTTCCCTCCTCCCGGTGACATCCATCCTTCACTATAGCACCTCCGCTGATCTTCAAGGCATTACCTTTCATTGCAGCAGTCTACACAGCACCTCTAGGTTCCTCCCAGCCCTCCAATAGTTGCTGCCTTTCATTCTGGCGCCTCCCCGAATGCTGCAGCACCTCCGGAACTCCCCGAACGCTATTCCAGCCATTATAATCTCGCCCATCATCCCCTTTCCAGCGAGCTGCAGTCCGAGTCGTCTCCTCCCAGCACCCCTCAGGCTCTGACGTGCACTCTGACGCCCCCCTAACCACCGCCAACACTTTCTCAGCCCCTCCAGCAGATTTTCCACCACCATGTCAACACTGCCCGGGACTGTTTATGATCTGTTCTTAAGCCTATTTTCTGCAATCACTATTTTGTTTCATTGATTGTGTGTCTATTTTATTTTCTATGTATTCATGTTTGCTATTTTCGAGTCCTCGCTGGTTAGTAAGCATCCTTGAACTCGTCTTTTATAATTTCAGCAATAAAATAAGTCTTGTTCGAGTCGTGGTTTGGGTAAGCTCCAGTATTATAATCTATAGGGGAACTTAATAAAATATGAACTAAAGGCAAAAATCCAATCAGGAAAAAAAAAGCTAACCACATGAAAAATGATTAATCCTCTCTCAGACTCGATTTATGTACTATTTATAATTAAACAAATCAGAGAGGAAAGGAAAGAAAATGAAAATAACTGAGCATTATCACATTTCACTTGAACCTTAAATCAGTTAATAACCTACATCAGCCCAGCCTCGTGATAACTTAGCCACGTGGAATTTATAACCTACCAACTTAGCCCTCCAAAATTGTAAGTTGGGTTGTTTAACAAATTAGCTCCCAATTCTTGTACTTTGTTGATTTAGGTTGCATATAAGAACTTTATTATTTTTGTTCAATAAAATGTAAGTATTTTCCCACAAAATTAATGTGAGTAAAAATTTGTGAGCGTGACTAATATTTGTTAAATCGGGTCAACAACTATCTATATCATGCTTATTTTCATGTCAAAAAAACCTGCAAAATGAGAACTTAGATACGCACATATTTTATTCAAGCCACATGTATCTTTGTGAAAATAGGCCCTTCAGAGACCATAAGAAAGGAAGCAAAACACGAGGCTTGTAGAATTGTAAAAGGAATCAGGGTGCTTATAAACCTATATAAAAAACAAAAAGCATAAATCTAAAAGAGCTAAATAAATTCAACCAAGGAAATATTATCAAAACTCTGCATGGATACTCACAAGCTCCTCCCAATTTTCCTTGACTTCTTCTTTAGCATAAGCAAAGCCATAACCAGGAAGATCAACCAAACAAAGCTTTGAGGCGAGTTTGAAAAAGTTGATGGTCTGAGATGAAAACATGGGTGGTTGATAGACATTAGGCACGATATCTCCAACATGTGGTATACATTTTTTATCAAAACTTAAGAATATGAAGTACCTGAGTCAAGCCAGGCTTATCTGATGTTCTCACCACACCCCATTGTCTGGTAAGTGCATTTAGCAATGATGATTTGCCAACATTTGACCTGCCTAAATGCCCAAGTATTTTTTACATAATGCAGTAAAATTAAAACAGAGAGAGGTATGAAATATGAAGAATATAAACCGGAAAAACAAGATCAACGCTTATGTTTTTAGTAGTAAACACTCATAACTAGCTCAAAAAGAAAAATATTTTCACCATCACCTGCAAATGCTATCTCAGGAAGTGTTGGAGAAGGGAAAGATGAGGAAATCTTTGCAGCTGCAAAAAATTCCAACTTATTCCGAAATACCTAAGAAAAACATTTCCAAGATAAACAAATCTCATGATTAGATAAAAAAGACAAATATCAAGAAATATTATTGACTGGCAGAATGGTGCATAATGTTGAAAGCATCACTAAAACACTATTATATTATAATTAAGCTTTTCACAGTGCCAATATAAAGGAAAGATGAAAAGAAAAAAAACACAAATTTATATTTTTTTTAAAAATAAATCTCACATTGTCCTCGATCTTTTCCCTCTCTGTTGCAGTAGAAAATGGTGTGTTATCTAATGGAGCCGATAGCTTCACATTGTAGCCGGCATTTTGCAACTCAATCAAACGCCTACGTCCCAGCAGCTATGAAGAAGTATAATAAAATGAATATGATAATTATAACATTAAAAGGCATGCTAGGTGGGAAACAATAAACGATTTTCAAAAGTATAATTAACAAATAATACATTTTCTTCCACAAAGGAGAGGATTTCGTCGCTTGGTTGTATCGAACGAAACTGAGCATTCATTGAAACCACAGTTTCTTTCTCCACAGAGATGTCTGAATGGTAGAAAGTCAAATCTATTAGATTCAAGGAAAAGTGTACCACTTCAAATCGAAGCACTTCATGAGATAGATGAACCAAATGACACTGTATACGACGCAAAATAGATTGTAACAAACGTATGCATGCCCAAGGATCAAATATTTACTAAAATTAAGGAAAACATTGGATGAACAACACAAGCTATGAGGCAAAAAGGGAAATCAACTCAACTTTATTAGAAGCTGAGATCAAGCTCCGTTCCAGATTTGAAATATATTCAAAAAATTCTCAGCTTGCCATAATACATGCAAAATATTGATTGATCCAGCTTGAAAATAGAAGCAGAAATGATGATTTGCATAAAATAGACAATGTGTATGATATAATATATGTATAATAGAAGATATAATGTGCATATTTATGCATAAAATTAGTCAAAATCAATTTGAAGTTTATTCGAAATTAAAAAAAAATGATTTTAAGTCCAGCTTGTGAGAACTCAAATCATATTACCCCTAAGAAGCGTTTGGTAGCGCCTATTAATATAATATATTACAGGATTTACGAAGTCCAACCAAAATAGTTCCGTGGATTTATGAATATTTTTATTTAATACCCCAAATTTTGCCTTCGATTCAGTTTAAATCCAGATTTACTAAAACGGGAGGGTGGATTCAACGGATTTAAAATTTATAGATTTGTCAAATCCTACTAACACTAAATCCTACTTGCAGCCAAACACCCCCCTAGTATTTTGACCCAGAACAAAAAATCATAAAGAAAGGGTAGCATTTGCCTAAGAAACATAATGCTAACGCATACAACTAGTAATGAGTACAAGACTTCGTTCAACAAACTAAGTATTAATCTATCTTCAAAGCTCCGGCTTTTAATGCCACACTATTAAATCTCCCAGAAAAAAGTCATGCAAAACAAAAAGTTCTAGTACATATATACATAAAGAACACATAAGTGGACAAGCTAGCATCATTTTAAAAAATATCAACAAAATAAATAAACAAATAATTCTAAAAGAATGAATAGGTAACAGGAAATACTGACCACTTCTAGGAGCACCGTCAATTAATCTTTTATTTGAAAAATCATATGGGTCTATCTTGATAACTCGCCTAGTTTTCTTCTTGGAAGCACTGGTCTCAGTTAAGCCATTTTCAATGGATTTTGTTTGAACTCTTATCTTCTTACCAGTTTTGTCCAGCAACCGAGTTGGCCTTCTGATAGGCTTTTGCTCAGAAATTTGATTTTCTCCAACTTTAATCGTAGCCGGCTTCTCCAATCCATCCATTTCTACATCACAGACATTATCAGCTAATTCCCCATCAAACTTTCGCCTTTTCAAACTAATTTTTCGAGCATATGCTTCAGTTTGCATGTTCCTTTCTTTTCTTCTGTAGAAACCCCCATTATCATGTTCATGATCGGAAAAATCACGATCAACAGTTTTCCGCATTGCCCTAACAGGTTTCCCTGCAAACAATCTCACATCACCAGCTCTACCCTTTCTAGCAACATCAGCATCCTTACCCCATTCCTTCCGCGTCCTCAACAAAAGGTTACTTTCCTTCCCTGCATCCTTAGAAACCGATCTCCTCATTCTCCATCGAGAAAGCTTGGAATCATTTTCTTCTCCTCTGGCAAATGTTTTATCGCTCTGCTTGATATTCGTCCGCAAACTTCTTCCTTTCGACCTCACATTAGATAAGTGATCTAATTCTTCCACTTTTGCAAAGACCTCACCATCAGAATCTTCCCTGGCATATCCGCCTCGACGTCCATCGGAAAACTTATTACGGACAACTCTTCTCCTCATGTGAATCCCGACTGCCATTCTATGAAGAACTTATAACCAATAAACAGGTTGCTATGAAACAATGAGTAGAAAAGAACAAGAACTAAGGACGCAATTGATGTGCAAACACTGTCACATATCACACTTCCACCATAAAAGATTTACTAATGGCATAAATTGAGCATTGGAATGATAATTAGGAATCCAATAAAACCCTTGCCGGCCCTTCTGAATCACGAAGAAGTAGAGGAAGCAGCTTCGATTCGCTGCCACTCTTCGACTCTCTCTCTCTCTCTCTCTCTCTCTCTCCTGCCCCCTCGTTCTGTAAACCCTAAACCCTGGTGTCGTGTATATTGGCCGACTAATGCTCGAGAATGTCTAGAGATTAAAATTGATATGTATTTTCATCTCATTATTTATTTATTTTAGGATATGTTTAGGGCAAGGCCCAGCCTGTGTTTAGCAAGAAAAATTCAAATGTGGTAGACAGTATTTTTGAAAATATGCAAACCAAAAGATTAGATGAATTTTTTAAAAATACCGCCGCACGCACTTATAAGCTGCCCTAAAATGGCTCTTAATCTTAAAAAAAATTATTATTTTAAAATAAATTTAATAAGAAAAATTAGAAGTACATTCTCCAAAAATTTTCTATCAAATTTAGATAAAACATGATTTATCTTATCTAAAGTATATAAGAAAAAGCTCTTGAAAAATTTAATTAATTATATCTCAATAATAATATCATTACAAAAATTATTAATTCAAATAAAGACAAATATTTTATGACTTTTTTTATAAGAATTTATATTGACTTCCCCTTTGAGAATAATTTTTTATTTTAAATGCCAAATGATAAAAATATGAAGATAAACTGTTTTAGAATAGGTTTTTTATCATAAATTTTAAATTTGAGAAATTAATTAAAAATTATATTTTATATTTAATCAATTTAAGATTGAGAAAATACCTAACAAAAAAGGATTTATGATGGAGCAATTAAGAAATTGTCTACCTCATGTTTAAAAACTAAGGTCAAAATCACTTTCGATATGGTAACTTAAATTTACTTCTTATACAATGTAAGACTTATAATTCTTAATCCCACTGAAGATTAAATTTGGTATGGCTCTAATGGATAAACAATCTTGCCTAAAAAAATTATCAACAAAACTCACCTATGTGCTTTGAAATCATTAGTTCAAATCTTCGTGAAATGTAAGATAATCTAAGGATTTTTTCATTTAAAATTGATGTTTCATCAAGAAATTTTTTTTTACCTTGTATAAATCTCAAGATATTTTTAGCAAGAAATATTTTCAAATTAAAATTCAAGATCGTTCGAGGCCCCAATTTTAGCAAGTTTATAATCAACCTGATCATCTCGACAAGACGAACCCAATGATAATAAAATTGGTTTGATTTAAATCCAACCAGGCCTGAATGAAATCATTAAAGCACTTTTGGAGGTTTTAAATTATCAATTGAATGGTGAATGAACTCCAAATTGGACATAGATATGCTCAAATTGAGCGTCTTAACGAGAGGAACGCCATGAGTCTAAGATCAAGATGAGTTTAATAAGACTCAAATTATTAAAATTCTCTATGATCAATAGAGATCAATGGGAGTCATCTAATCATGTGGTTGAGGAAGTTATTCCCCAAAAGACCAAAAAGCTCCTACCCATAGGCTATAAATGGACCTCATCTATTCAGTTCAAGGGGGATGAGGAGAACAGAATGATACAAATCCTATTATGAACTGAAGATACAGTGATAACTTTTAACCACCATAATTGTTGATCATCGTCAATTATCGCTTGTCAGCTACCATCCACCACCACTGGTCACCCCTACTCACTGCAGTTGATAACCTCTGCTTGCTAACATTGTATCCAAAATATGAATGTAACGTATAATGATGTATTGGAGGATAATTGCGGTCTTTTATAGTCGGCGACAACTATCAACCACCGTCGGCCGCCCCCACTCACTGCCATTGGCTACCCCTGTTTGACAATGTCATATCCCAAAAACGGACATAATATATAATGTCATATTGAAGATCTCGCGATAACTTACGACCTCTGTATCCTCTGACCGCCATCTACCACCTCTGTCGCCCACCATCAACCACCATTGGTTGCTCATGCTCGCCACCGTCAACAACCCCCGCTTGCTAACTTCATTAAAAAAAGTTGTAACATATAGCATTGTATTAAAGACATGATGATAACTTATGGCCTCAACAGTCGCTAAGCAATGTCAACCACAATTGAACGTCACCACTTGCCACCTGCCACCCACAGTCGCTGCTAATGATAGTGGTAGCCAAAATACGATGGATGTACCTAAAACATGTATCTTTATTTTCATTGTGTATTAACAAATGTAGTGTTTAGTGTAAAATTGTAACCACGTTATGAGAGAAGGGATCCAGTCACGGACTATGGCCTGTTAGTACTACAACTCTCAATTATGGCTTTTTGACTAACTTATGCTATTGCAACCCCCAATTACGTCATATGTGACCAACTAGTGAAACATTCAATTATGGCTTTTGTGACCAACTGAAGTTATTGCAGCCCCCAAATAAAACCTATATTACCAGCTACTATAGCTTTTAACTATGCTCTTTAAGGTCAATTGGCGTTGTTGCAGCCCCCAACTACGGACTATGCGGTCAACAATTGCTACAGCTTTTAACTATGACCTATGCGACAAACTGGAGCTATTATAACTCTCATCTATAACCAATATGACCAACCACTACTACATCTTTCAATTATGGCCTTTATGACCAACTAATGCTATTGCAGTCCCAAATATGGCTTATGTAGTTGATTATTACTACAGCTTCTAATAACGAACTTTATGGCCAACTAACGTTATTGTAGTCGTTAATTATAGCTCGCATAGCCAACTGACGATATTATAATCGCCAACTATGGTCTTTGTGGCCAATTACTATTGGTACATCTTCTAATTAAGATCTTGGTGGCTAATTGTTACTATTGTGACCGCCAACTAAACCCTATAAATGACAATATTGCAAGTTTTCAACCAATATTGCATGTGTAGCAACCAATTATATCTTTTTTGTTCCACTATTGTTACAACTTCCACTTATAGCCTCTATGACCAATTGTCGCTATGGTAGCCACCTACTACAGTCCTCACGATCAACTTTATTTATTGTAGCCCAATTACAACAATTATAGCTAACTTACTATTGTACATTTATACTATGAGTATTGTAATTCCATCTTTTATAATACATGAGAAGTTGACTTATGTACTTACAAACACGTTGTATATTACTTTGATTGGGCAAGGTGTTGGCCTCATTTTTTATGAGGTCTAATTATTTGTATTGACTATCCTAAAAGACTAGTAATGTAGCCCACCCCATTTAAAAAATCATACCACATCTTAGTTCTCTTGGAAGGCCTCACATGGGTTGTCTCAAGTCATACCCATTTAATTGAGTGGCAAGGGCTACAAGCCATCACCATTTGGTTGAGTGGCTAGGAGCACAAGCCATCACCATTTGATTAGGTGGCTATGACCAACATGTGGAGGCTCAAAGAGAGTTCTCATAGGATATCAAGGCCTTAGGGACACCCATATTACTACAGTTTCGCGAACGGGTAAATTACACCTAAATCAATGTACATAAAAATTTTTAACATTCATCAACTGATAATGATTTTGCTAAAGATGACACTTCATTAAGTCATGCTTCTGATCAAATTCAAGGAAATAACACCACAAAATTATAAATAACATAGTAAAAAGGACGCCTCGCTGCACAATACTACCTCCACAAGTCTAACAACACTATAAAAATGTCATCTCAGGTTGATAAGATCGCTAAATGCCCATAACACTACAAAAATCCCGATAATACCATATTACAATTGCAAAACTCCAAATAATGCCACAACACTACCGCAAAACAACAATAACACCACGATACGCACACAATAACCCCAGTACACCTCAATACACCTGTGAAACTCTAACTCGTCGCACAATAACACCACGACGCAGCATTTTATCGCTAATGCACCCGCAAAAACCCCATTTCATCGCCAATGCCACTGATTGTTTTGGACCCCGCGCATAATACTGCCGCGCTAACACCCAAATATGACATATAATAACCCCAATGATAGCACCATTGCCACAAAACTACGGTAAAGCCTGAATACTACCGCGGTAACACATCAAATAACATCATTTCTGCAGTTTGTCACCAATACTGCCATAATATTACTATGGTAACACCCCAAATACCACGACCACTATCGTTTCCTCCAATACTACAGTGATGCAACATGCATAACATCGTCAATAACACTGTTGCTCGCAGAACCGCAGTACGACCATAATACAACTCAAATAACACTGTGAAAAACACCAATGCCCACAGAATCTCTATAGCACTATAATACAACCTAAATAACACCTCCAATAACACCTGAATGAAATTACCTAAAATCATTTCTTTTTTAATTTAATTTATAAACAGACAGTACAGTTGACCTCTTGCCCGACACCCTCTGCTCGAGGCTTTTCTTCTCAAAGCCTGCCATTGTTTCGTCTGTCAGGACACCAGGCCTTTGTGAACCTTTGTTTCCCCCTTTGGTAAGTTGACCCTTGTGGGCTTGTCTCCTCAAAGCATTTGGTTGGTTAAGCCCCTCCTTCTCGATGTCTTTAGCTCCCTGCTAAAGCTTTCTACATGTAACCCTTGTTGTCGCTTCCCTAGTCGTCCTCTTTGATCATTTCACCCCAGGTAAGTGGAAATAAAAGTCCTCCTCCCACTTTGGCAATAAAACCCCTATTGGAGGAAGGGTTAGGGGTTGTTGTTGTTCTGTTAAATTTTTTTCAGGTTGGTTCAACACTTATGGGCTTGAAGTCTCTCGAAATTTTGTCTCTTTTTCTTTGAGTAGAGCTCGAGCAAGGTAATCCCTGCTCCCTCTCTTAATGACTAAATATCTTGGTTATTTGCTCAATGTTCTTACTGGATTGCAGATAATTTGGCTCTAATGGTTCTCTCGACTACAAAAAAAGAACAAAAAAAAGCATTTGTGTTGTTATTTCATTAGTTTTGTTTGTGATGGAATAAATGATTCGCTTGAAGTTTCTTTCATCCTTTAAAGGACATACATGCATACAACTCTATTCTCATGTATTTACATGCTTAATACCTAAGTTTTCTTCTCTACATTTATATCACTTAAATTATGTTGAATGGGAACATTCATGTGAAAAATTTATCTAAATTTGGATTTTAGACATGTGAATATATTGGAATTGGGTAGCATGTGAGTAACTCCATGCCTTTACACTCTAATTTTGTTCATTTGGAAGAAAGTTCAAAAGCTTTTTTTTTTCCTTTCTATTTTGTTTGGATTTAAAGAAGGTTTAAAAAACTCTTTTTGCTCTATATTTTGTTGATTTGGGTCGGCTTGTGAATTTTGGAAGATTTGCATACATAGCACCCAACACTTGTGTATATTCACATTTTAGCACCTAAACTTTAATTTTTACAAACATGCCACCTTACTCTATGCATAGAATGTTGCATTTCATTTTTTTTTTCTTGGCGGTATTTCTTTGGTGACATGAAAGATTTTTATGGAAAGTTTTAATGCTTTCGCTTTGAAAATATCTAAAAATTATGTATGTTGGTTTTGGGAGATTTGGAAATGGTTGCAGCTTGTGGTTTGGAAAGTTAGAAAGCCTCATTTAAAAAAAAAATTGGAATATTTGTGCATTGGTCTTAATATACATATCGTTGGGACTTTTTGTAACTTGCTGATTTGGAGAAGGCTTTGAAAGCTGCTTTTTGGCCATATATGCTTACTATTTTTTAGTTGACCACTTATTATTTGAAGAAGGGTTTAATTGCCTCCTTTGGGGCTGAATTGATAGCTGATTTTGAGGGCTTTGCCTACTATTTTGGGCTTGATTTGGTAGTTGATTTTGCGAGCATTGCCTACTATTTTGGGGCTCATTTGCTAGCTGATTTGGGTTGATTAAAAAGTGATTTGGAAAGGGGATTTAAACACCTTTTTTTGTTGATCCACTCGTCGTTCTACCCCTCTGCTTTGCTAATTTTGGGAACTGGGTTGGTCTCTTCTTTTTCTTTTGTTTTGTTTTCTTTTTTTTCGTGCTTGATGAGTTAGTTTATGTGCTTATATTCTAATATAAGTGCATATAGTTTATTGATATGTGAATCATCAAACAAGGCTAAAAGTTGGATGGTTTGGGGTCTAGGGAAATGAAAAGAATGTTTGTGTGTGTTAAGAGTGGGATATTAGAATAGTATCTCCTACTTTAACAACCTTTGGAGAGGCGATAGGACTGAGGATACTATTCACCAACTTTCAGTAAAATTTGCCCCTAGCTTTCTTAGGTTACTGGTAGTTCTAGTCCGAACAGAGTAATTAACTTGTGGACTATTTAATTTGTCAAAATATTTATACATAATATAACATAATAAAAAAAATCTTTTCTCATAACATTATTATTTTTGGCTGCTAAGTAAAGTTTTAACTTTATATGCCTAACAAATTAAGAATTTTGGATGTCATCCTACAAAATTTCACTTGTTAATTACTTTGATCAAGGCTAAGAATTGCCCTCGTTAGATTGTCTGGTTGGTAGCTTCTATCCAAGGTTGGATTATAAAGCATACATCCCAACTCTGAGCCCGCCCTTAGCCTGAATTATTATGGCTCACTTTGATCTTTCATATATGTGCCACTTGATTTTTGATTTAAACATATGCTTAATTCTTTGCAATATTTGCATGTTTTATTTATAATACTAACTCCCTTTTGTTGCAGCAACAGGAATCCCATGTACGCATGTTTACTACACTTTATTGTATCTTTACTATTCTTTTATTCATGCGTTGTTTACTTACAATACCTGCAAGCCCCTGGGGTAGAAAATAGTAGAAAACCCGTTAAGAGGTAACCTACGACAGGCGAATGACCCAAAAATATCGCATGTTCACACATAAACCTTAACACTGAAGCCATCACAATGAGGAGCTTGGAACGAGGAAGCAAGCGAATGAAGGACGATGATCAAGACTCAACAATGGTGTGGATCTACATCAACTAAATCTTTCCTTAATTTAAACAAAAAAAAATTCATAGAATTTCAAGGTGTTCTGCCTAATTGGACATAAATCTTTATCTCACCCTTTAGGTCTTTGCACGACCATATTGTGCAACATATTTTTAACTCTTTTTGGATTCTGAGATCGTCATTTAGTACGACGTAAATTCTCCTATCTTCCTAGGTTATATTCATGACCGGGCATCCTGCTAATGTAGGCCCTAATTCTAATAATTAACAGAAGTAAACATCAAATAAATATCATTTCTAAAATATAAAGCCAAACAGTAGGATAGTATGGAAATTTACTGGGGTTATCCTCTGATCCGTGACATCCCCTACCTTTCACTCCTTTAACTCCTGGAAATAAATGTTCCTACGTGAGCCATTCCCAGTTGACTTTTTCATACCCAACTTTAAAAACCTAAACTTTAAAATATTGAAGAAAAAAATTAGTTATCTTAATCGAGAGTTTTTTTAAGTGACTTTTATTATTTGAGATGTAATTAACTATAAGGGTTTGTCTCTATAAGGAATTAAGAACGGGTAAAATAAACCCTATCTAATTTCTATATTAAGTAAGAAACTTGTCGTTAACATATAAAAGGTTCGCAGACTGACATAGAGTAATAAATTTCTTGGTTTAAATGATTTAGCCTCCTATGAAGTGATGTGCTTATCTTTAAGATAGTGCATCACTTGGGGCATTGTGGTCAATTATCTCAACTATCATATATATGAGATATGTTTGGTCTCATTTATTTCAAAATTTAAATATTTTTTTCAAAATCAAAATTACATATATATTAAATTAAATTAAATATATTTTCGAAGCAATCGACTAAAGGGCTAGCGCCTAGGCGCCAATTTCTCTGTTTTTACAAGAGGGTAGTGGCACCTAGGTGACATAGGGTTGGAGCTAAGGCTCTTGAAGGAGCACCTTCGCGCCCAAAGGCTGGCACCTAGGCGCCAATGCTCTGAGTCGCTTCTGCTCCAATTTACCTCTGCTTCGCTCCATTTCTTCTCATTCTAGTTCTCCTACCTATTCTACCTACAAGAAAAAAATATAAAATTACCCTTCTTTAAAGTGCAATTTAATCCTTAAATAGGTGCAAAAGAGAAAGGAAATTGAGCATGATTTAAGCCATAGCAAAAATCAGTAAAAAAATTGTTGTGATTTCAATCAGATCAGAATCAAAGGGGGATAAACTAAGAATATTAATCCTAAAGAATATTAGAAATTTCAAAGAGTGAATTGATTTTTTGACAAACTAAAATCGACCTATTTTCTCTTGAAAAATACTATTTATTTCTTTTGCTCATTTGCATAAAATTCACCAACAATAGGGATAATTGCAATTCCCATCTAATAAAAAAGTTTCTCTCACTTTCTACTCATAAAACAAAACCCTCTACCATACACTAGGGTTAAAAAATCCTCTCTCATATATGAATTTTTTTTTTTATACTAGAAAATTATTGTATTGTATGGTGCCACGATACTAACATTTTTTTGGCATCAATACATGTTGATATCTTCCTGCCCTTAGTTTTAAGGGTCATGAAATATCACATGAGAAATAAAAAAAATTACTAATAAAATGGAAACAAAGGGAAATGTGAAGAAATTTGTACCTTAGATCTAAGAATCCTTGGATCTCCTCTACCCTCTCTTTCAGACAATTAGATCACAAATGTTTCACATGGATGTGAAATTAGTTGGAGGGGGTACTTAAATAAGAAAATGGAGCAGTTTCACATGGTGCCTAAAGGACCAATTTTTTCTACAAAGGTTAATGATACACCTAAAATATATAGTATTTTTAGACACATTTTTATACCTATTTTGAGATATTGCACTTTAATGGAAGGTATTTGTGTGTTTTTCTTTCAGGTACAAGTAAAAAATAAAAAAAAAATGCTAAAAAGAGTAAAAGAGAATCAAATTTGGAGCAAAAATGTGAAATTTGTGCAAATGTGTTTTGGCGCCTAAGCGCTGGGGAAACATAGAAGGCTGCGTCTAAGTGCCAGAGGCCCCGCACTTAAGCGTCAGAGACAGTTATTTGACGGTTTTCTTCATTTGGCCGAATTTTGAAGAGACATTTGAGGCACCTATTGGCTAAAGATGGTGGTTACGACCACTAGGAATAAAAATATTATTAAAAGACTTATGAAAGGAGACATCCCTTGGAGAATACATTGAATTTGGATACATTTTGAAGAATTTCTGAGGCACCTTTTGGGAAATTTATAAAATAAGGAAGTTAAGACATTTGAGATGGGTGCTTAAAGAGGGAGAGAGTGCTGAGTCCTGAAAACATCATGGAGAATCTTGTGGAGAGATTCAGGCACCACAAAATTTACTTTTTTTATTTTTATTTTTAGTTTTATTTTGAGAATTTAGAGTGTTGTAAAAGAGAAGAGATTCAAAGAAACTTCAAGAGTTTGGTGGAGGATTTGAGATAAGTTTTTATCTTTTGTTTTGAACTACTTCTAGTTTTAATTGAGATTTCTTGTTGATTTAACAATGATTTCTACTTTTAAACTCAAGTGTGATTTTATTTTCTTCATGGATTCTGAGTAGTTTTCTTTATATTTCTCCTTAAAATGATAAATAATTAAAATTATTAGATGGAAGTTGTGGAGAGTATTGATATTTAATGTTGAAAAAAGTTGTGATGATTTAAATCCATGTACTTCATTTACTTCTTGATTTGGCCTATCTAGATGTAAAAATTTGTTGTGAGAACATGTAATAACTGAGCTGGTATTGCCTCAGTCAACAATTGGAAAGAATCACATGAGGTTGTATGAATGAGAATGTCATTCATATGATTTAGTGCAAATAAATAGGGAAATAATCTTTGAAGGGTGTAGATTTAGAGGACTTTTAAAGTGACAGGTTAAAGCCCCCAACTTGGTTTATTGTTTTAGGTTCTGATACGAGATGTTAGCCCCCAAATGGAGGGAATCAAGGGAACTCTAGAGTGAGAGCTGGTATCTTCCCTGCCTAGCTGATCTTCAGAACTATTCAAACTTTAAATTAGTCAATGTTCTTTATAGCATCTCTAGTAAGGGTAAAGAATATTATTGCTCATATTTGATACAACACAATTTGCATACTTCCACAACAGAATTCCTATACTTATTATTAATTCATGAAAAGAAGAAAGATATTTTCATAATCTGTGCTTTTCATTCACATAAACTCAAGTTATTTAGAAGTTGTTATTATTTTGTCAAAATATCAAAAAGACAAAAAAAATTTGAATTTTAATTACGGTCAAATTATCTATAGTTTAAGTAATTGTCTTTTTAAAGTAAAAGTTTGTTGTTTGAAAGTGCATATTGCATTTTTAAAATAAAAGTTTGTTGTTTGAAAGTGCATATTGCGTTTTTTTCCCGTGGGATCGATATTCAGGGTTTGATCAAAAAGTCCTATATTACTTGATAATGATACGTATATTTGCGTAGTATCCCAATATATATATAAATTAAACAGTTAAAATTCTTATTTTCTTCCGAATCAAGTTTTTGGTTGTGCTGCAGAGTAAAGAAATATAAGTAACAATTATAATTAAAGTCATTGTTATATTGTTGCATATAAACAGTTTCGGGGATCAGTTAACACTTTTTTTTTCTAAAACTTCTTTGATCTCCTTATTTAAAACTTTTGTTAAATCACTATTTTATGATTGATATCCAATATATTTAATCACATATGTCTCAATCATTTTACTATAGAAGTGACTCATATCATTAATTTTTACTCAAGGCATTCCAATTCTATTTAACATATAATTCTTTAAGAGTTATTGAACACTTTGTGGTTCAGACTAAGGTAGAGTAACTACCTAAACCCACTTTGAGACATATTCTACTTCAATCAAAATATATTAAATTAATAGAGATATTGTAAAATGCCCCATAAATTTTATCCCTAAAACAAAAAAGGACTTCCAAAATATAATTTATGTATATCTCATGTCTCTTAGAAATATTATCTATCATTTGATATTTATTATATTTTTTAATATATTCATTAACATCCTTAAATAGAGTAGACAAATAAAATTTTTATTGTAAGATCTTATAAACAATTATAAAATTTCCAAAATGCCCCCCAAAATCTGAATTGTGGCCGACTCTAATGATTTTTTCCACTTCTTCTAGGGCACACTATGCTTGATAATTGGATCTTTACATCTCTTAAAAATATAAGGTTCATCCAAAAAATGGAATTTAGCATCAGAAAAAACTTCTACTTTTGATGATATGTCAAAACATATGGAAAAATTTAATTGAAAATAAACTTTATAATATATACATACCATGGAATACTTTGTTCAGGAATCAAAAGAAGTTGTTTATCCAAAAGATTCTCATTAATTTCATCTAACATTTCCTTAGAATTTTCCTATTTAATTCTTGATAAGTGATAAACTACCTAATTCTCATTACATTTTTAATCTACTATCTCAATATCAAATTCGTGTAATAGAAATATACATCAAATCAAGTGGGGTTTCACATTCTTCTTAGTTACTCGATATTGTGGACAATTTAAAGTTTAACTTTGGTATTTATTAAATAAGATATAAATTAATCAAATCTGAATATTATTGTTAGTAGCTCTTCTTTCATGGTAGTGTGACACTGTCATAGTATATCAAATAAAAAACCTTATCTCTTCTTTGGCCTGACATAACTTTTACAACAAAATTACTAGCCTCATACATCCATTTCAATAAATATTCCCAATCAAGTGCAACTATCATGGGTGCAGTAATTAATTTTTGCTTTAAAAGTTCCAAGGCTGATTGGTACTTATTATTAAAATAGAATGGAATGATCTAACAAATGACATAGTGGTTTAGAAATTTTAGAGAAGTCTTGAATATATCTACGATAAAATCTAACTTGCTTTAAGAAACTTTTGATCCCTTTAATAAGGGTGGGTGGGGATAATTTTTTATATAACATGAATTTTCGTCTGAGAAAGTTTTGCTCTAAGACTATGCATTTAATGACCATAAACTTATAATTTTTTTAGTTCAACATAATATTTGTTTCTTAACATCTTTGCAAGACTTGAGCATGATGTTCTAAACATGTGTCAAAAAAGCACCTAATACAAAAAATTCATCCATGAACACCTCATTTCCCCTCTATTAAAAAATATGGACAACACACATATCTGGAAAGTGGCAACATCATTACATATTTTAAAGGGTGACACCTGAAGAGAAAATGTTCATAAGGACTAGTAAAAATAGTTTTATTTTGAGCTTCTAATGCTATAAAAAATTGATTTCATCTTGAGTAACAATCTAAAAAGTAAAAATTAGGGTGTCCTATCAGTTTATCAAGCATCTTATAAGAAAAAGGGAAGACAAAATAATCATTCCTAGTCACTTTGCTCAATTTATTATAATCAATACAAATTCTTTATCCGGTGACACTATGTTGACCTCATTTTTGGTTGAGGTCTAGAAACTTCTTTAGTAGCCTAGGTCTAGCCATAGGACTTTCCTATTGACTAGTCTTAGAAAACTAGAAAAGGTATCCTCACCGTTAGAAATTCAAAACTCTTCTCTTTAATCAACTTGAAATTCCACATATTGATCTTAACCTCTAGCATTTAGTAGGTAAGATCATTATGAGAGAACTCAAGAGGAGTTCCTATATGACTACTTGGCCTTAGGATTGACCCTGGGTGTTAGTTTGGAGTTAAAGTACACAATACCCTCACAACACCCTGGCTAAAACCAATACATAAGAACCCAAAATGAGGACTTTATTGATCCATGGTTCATTTATAATGGAAATCTTAATTGATATCTATCCCATTCTAATTGAAATGCTCATCTTAGGTCTTTTGCCCCAAACACCTCTAAATTACCTAACTGCCATTGGGAGTCTCCTTTAACCCAAAATCCCAAAAAAATTCTAAAATTCTCAAAAAATTCCAATAAATCCCAAATATTCCCAATTTTATTTCTTTTAACTACCACAGGACCCAATTTGGCCAATTTGACTATCTTTAACGAAAATCCCCAAATTGCCCTTTAAAGACCCAAAATTCCCCAAATCCATCCCAAATGTCTATCAATTTGATCTTAATTGACCTCAATTCCCATCCTAAACTCAAATTCACTTTTTATGTGACCAAACTAAACCAAATCCAAGCTCAATTAGTCCATGATTTGAGCCCAATTTTGATTTGGGTCAAAACCTCAATCTTAACCATAAGACTTAATCTCACTCAATTGAACCCATAGCCTAGTCAATTGACCTCAATTAATATTGAAAAATCTTTACAAAATTCTTACACATCAAAATAAACCATCAATTGGCCTTGATGAAGCCTCAAATCTATTTGATTTTGGCCTAAGTCCAAAATTCCCAAAATTAGCTCCAATATTGGCTAACACCACAAATCTCAACAATTGAATGTCTTAGACCTCAAATTGGCATCCAATTTTTGTTGAAAATCCTTTATAAGGTCATTTGTGATCAAACAAAACAATCAATTTGAGCTTAGTCCAAAGCTAGCTCAAGTTTGACCCAAATTAGATCCATGTGCCTAATTTGGGTCTAAAACCAAAACCCATCAAAATCCATCCAAATTGACCACCAAATCAACTTCAAAACAATTTTCATCCTTCATTAAAATTGTTCATCATGATGTTTTACACTAAACACAACAATTAATTTGAGCTTAGCCCATGGCTAGCCCAAGTTTGACCCAAACTTAGCCCAACATGCTTAAAATGGGTCAAAAATAAAAAATCCACCAAATTGATTAATCAATTGACCTCAAAATGACTTTCACCCTTCATGAAAGTTGTTCCTCATGGTCTCTAACACCAAAATCCATACTTAATTGGGCCAATTGGCATGCCTAAACTAGTTCAAACACATGATTTGGTCATATGCACCTTCTTGGACTTATGGTCAAATCCAAACCAATTAAGCTTGGTATGGTCAAATGAGCCTTACCATAACTCATCCTAGACTCTAGGGTTGAGTTTAAAGCCAGACAACCACCCATGGTTAAGCTTGATGTTTATCTCATGGGTAAATTTTTTAAAGAGATAAGGAGGGGGTTAAATCAAAGTACTTGCCATACCACATGTCCATGCCCTATGGTGCCATTTTTACTGATCATCATAAGCTTTAACCATGATCCAACCCTTGGTTAACCACTTTAACCCAAGCTAAAACCAAAACCGCGAGCCCCCACATGGCTAATACCCAAACTCATGCCAAGAAGCCACCTTAGCCCAAATTGAGCTGAGAGATCCTCTGCTTGACACCTAAGCAGTGGGGTTAACCCCTCAATTGGCCAGCCAAGCATCCCCTTGGCCAATTTCTATAAAATCTACCCCCCACAATCATGAATAGTAAGGGGTAAAAAATTTTTCACCAAGGCCTTCCGAAATCCTCAGGAGCCTCCCTAAGAGACCCTTA
>NW_018164567.1:803792-804233 GCF_001263595.1 Phalaenopsis equestris
ACCTAACAAAGGTGTGAAGAATCTCTGATTGAGGCTAAACCTCTCGGAGCAAAGGTATAACCTCACTCACTCTCCCGAGCCTTTGCGAGCTCTCCATTTATAATGACTTAATTTCATAGTATGTTTACCATATGGATGTGTTCGTCTATTTAAGATAAGTAATTTAAAAAAAATAATCACTAAAATCCATTAAGAAATGAGAGAGATATTAAGGTTTTAAAATGGACGGCTCTCGGTTAAGTCTATCGGGGACGATGAACGGATACCGTCCATTCTCGCGTGTATTGAATGAACGGCGGGGGACAAGCCCGGTGGTCCTCCGGAACGAAACGACGGGCCGCGTGGCAGCTCACTCAGAAGGCGGTATCAAATAGGAGCGCGTCGCGTGGCTTTTCGACTGATCCGATGATCCAGTCAGCCCGCAGTTTGAATAAATAAATA
>NW_018164567.1:812024-812714 GCF_001263595.1 Phalaenopsis equestris
TTTAAATTTTATTATGGGCATATTAAAGTTGATTAAAGTGACACCGGTCAAGATCCCACGGTTCCATCGTCCCGGCACCACTATTTTCTATTGGAATCACTTAGTCCAAATGAATTTACTAAACTCAACTTAATGAGTTCCATAATTTCATTTAGACCGTGGGAAGCCTCGTTAGCAACCGTAGGTTACCTCCTCCGAGGGTTCCCGATCTTCCGATAGAGACGTTTTAATTTAGTTGAAGTTGTATTTTTAATGATGTTTGTGATTAAATTTTGAGTTGTCTTATATTTTGAAATGTTGTGAGGTATTTTTTTGTTTGAAGTTTTGTTTTTGGTTTTGTTTTTAACATGCAAGTGTTTTTTATGTAATAAGTATGGTACAAGCATAAAAGAAAAGCAGTAGAAAAGTACAAGAAAGACTGTAAAACACGGTAAACAGTAAAAGTGCACTTGACGAGTCTTCTCGTTCCACCACCTGAAACTCAAAATGCATGTCACAGCATTTATGTATATAGAGTTGGAAAAGTAAAGTTTTGGAAACCTTCCTAACTCTATGTTGTGTATTGGGGTTCTTTAAATTATAAGGATAATATTATTAAGTAAAACATATTAAGTTTAATAGATTCCTAAGGTATTCACCAGGTTAAGAGTAGGGAGCAGGTCCATGCAACCTTCTTAATGTCTGGTAAAA
>NW_018164567.1:813809-856319 GCF_001263595.1 Phalaenopsis equestris
AAGTTTTTATTTTAAATATATTTTTATTTTTATTAAATCCCCCTAATATCAGAGAACTCAAAAAAGTAAGTTTCATAATTTTTGGAGTTATATTTTGATTTTTAAAAATCATTTAAGTTTCAAATTTGAGGGTTACCTTTAAAAATCAATTAAAAATATTAAATGATCTCCAAATGACTTGAAATTTTTATGGTGAGCTCTCTGACTCATGAACCACAGTAGAGAACAAAAATCAAGTGATTTTAGTCTCTGTGTGCTCCAAATTAAATGTTTTAAGCAAATTAGGGTTTGCTCAAACCAGGGATGTTTTAATCCTTAAAAATCATGAAATTATTACCTAAGACTACTCTGGCCATAGGAAACTTACATGAATTTTTGTAGAATTTTTTAAGCCATATTCAAATTTCTATAATTATTTGAATAGTAAATGCATAAAAAATTAGAAAATTAAGATCTCTGTCTAGAGATCTCCTATGTATTTAAAAAAATGCTCAAGTTGTTCACCTAGACAGAGGTTACAACATATAAAAATTTGGGGTCAAGGTGATAGTCCAATATGAATGGAGGATTGAAAAACCCCTAACCCTAATTCATTTTTAAAAAATAATTTATGCATCAAATTAATGTGAAAATAATTCCACATGATTCTCCTCTGTTCACTGAGAAAGAGGGTATTTTTGTTTTATTTTTATGAATTTTCTACACAAAGATATGGATTTTTGAAGTTTAGGAGCTATTTTCTGAATTTATTAAATATCCTATTTATTTATTCAAACCAAGGGCTGAATGGATCCTCGGATCCGTCGAAAAGCCACGCGACACGCTCCTATTCGACGTAGCCTTCTGAGTCAACTGCCACGCGTCGCGCCGTTTCGTTCCATAGGATCATCCGGCTTGATCTCCACTGTTCATTCAATACACGCGAGAATGGACGGTCTCCGTTCATCGTCCCCGATAGACTTAGACTTAACCAAGAACCGTCCATTTTAAAACTTTAATATCTCTCTCATTTCTTTATGGATTTTGATGATTATTTTTTTTAAATTGTTCGTCATATAATCTAAGAATAATTAGTGGCCCTAAACTAACACTTTACAACGATAATAATAATACAAGTGAAAAAAATAAATAAAGCAAATACAATACAAAAGTTAAACAAAACATTAATTCATTTTTGTGATATTTTTTTAAAATTTTTTAAACAAGAACAAAATAATTGAAAAACACAACAAAGTATAGAATAAAGTTAACATTACAATTTTTAAATCCAAACCTCAAACTTTTAACTAATTTTCTCTTAATTTGAAAAATTAATGTTGCTTCTCGACAACAATGCCAAAAATTTAATCCCTCTAATATGTTGTGAAGCAGAAAATATCACCCAAGTATACATGTTGATCAAAAAGTATATAAATTTAGAGTTCAAGTATCAATCCCACGAGGAACTTTATTAATTATTAAATAAGTCAAATCATTAGTTTACTAACTCTAAGTCTAGTTGAAAATGATGAAAGTTTTGAAATAGTCTAAATCCTAATTTTGCAGAAGTAAAATCAAACAAGGTTATGTTCTATAATATGAAAATCAGGCCTTTTTGAATTGGATCATGTGAATCCTCAATAATCTCTAGTGAATCTCCAAAACTTAATGTTGACAAGAAGTGAAAATTATTCTTTCTCTATTCCTAGATAAAAAAAGCATCGAAGCATAATATTAAGTTCAGTTTCACTTAATCTTATAAAGTCTCATAGGAATCCTCATTACCCCATATGATTGCAATCCACTAATGATAATATTCTTATTCTAGCAAATGATTGAGTGTCAATTTATTTGTTCTAACAGTATACGTCAACAGTCTTAGATCACAAGAATTTTTAACTTTTTAAATGGCCAATTTGAAAGTAAATTAAGTTTGAAAAGTTAACATACCAACATGTAATTAAATACTAAATAGTCTTAGGAAAATATCATCAATTAAATAGGAATCATCAAACTACCAAATAAAAAAAATATAAATCTCTTAATTCCTAAACATGTGGAAAGAAAACCAAACAAATTCCATAAAAATCTCAAATCAAAGTGTAGATAAATAAATAATAATCAAACCTAATATGAATCTTATTTTGCTTCACCATGATTCTTTTTTTATGATGTTAATCCACTTGAATTTATTTTCTTACACTTATATAAAAAAAAATTACACTCCTCACACACTCTAAATACTCACACAAACACTCTTTAATGACTTTTATTATGTCTCTAGTTGTCTCTCCTCATCTCCTCATTGTTATTCATGAAGATGTATGACCATTTGTGCTCTCTATGTTAGATCTATAGGAAAAAACCAACCAAACACATCTTAAGTCAATTGACCTGTGGCATTAGAGCACTAAGTGTAGGTGTGACAGTGCTGTATTAACATTGAATTTTATGGGTTTGGATCATAGATTTTGGGCTTCTAGGGTCATGACATTGATGATAGATGGCAATGCGATGTTGGGTAGGGGTGCAACAATGCTCACAAGCTAGCGTCGAGATGTCAATCACTCTATATTTTGACATGAGTGAGGATCATCACCGGGTGCTTGGGCACTTATTGGGGCATTGAGGCTCTTGAAACTTCCTTAGCCTTTTTTATTCTTACGAGCACTCAAGTTCAATTGTACTGATATCCTAAAAATAACATTATATATACCCCACAAAAGCATGAAAATGGTACATAAAAGCGTATATCATACATTTAATAAGTGTGTCACCACCCATCAATATGTACTAATTAAATCCCACATATTTTATGTTGGATGAACAAGCTTTCATTATAAATTGGCTATGTGTTAAGGTTTATTGTAGATAAAGCTTTATTTGATCATTTTTCTTCCAACAAATTGAGTTGAGGTCCTTTAAATTAAGGAATCACGCACTATATTAACTATTATTAACATTAATAATAAAATAAAGAGCTTAGTTCTTTTTAGAAGTTTTTAAACGAGCTTAATTGGGTTGTTAATGTATTTTTTGCTCATAAGTTTATATTTCTCATACCATAATTATAAATTGTCAAGCTTTTGTTGAACTATTCCAAGATTCATGATTTTTCTCAACATAAAGGGGCACATACTATCTTCAAGCATTTGCTCTGTTAATTTGATGGAATAAAAACGATAATAAAAGCAAGAAATCTCCTTGATTAAATTCATTTTGTATCTTTAATAATAATAAGTGATTGTGATTCATAAAATTTATTATTTCTTGGTATTACGCATAAAAAAATTAGTGATTTAATTACATGTCTGCTAAATTTCATAAAAATGATAGCTTAATGGAGGTTAACATAAAAAAAATTTAAAGTCACAAATCATAAGTTAGTTGGAGAAGTTTTGATGAGCATTAAAGAATCATAAATCACACTATTGATTGGATCAGCTCTATATATGCAAAATTTGTGTTTTTCTTTTAAAATATAATATTAGGTTAATTTGTCAAATACTTTTATATGAAGGTTTATGATTTTCTTAAACTTATTTAGTAGTGAAATTCATCTTCTAGCTTGAATATCAAATATGACCACCCTCTCATAATTTACCCCAAAACAACATATACTTCTTATTTACTTGTTCAACCATACCAATACACTATACACCATCATAATATTTTCATCTACTAATGCCGGCTCCTCTCAACATAGCTTTTCCCACTCTTCCCACTCCTACTAAGGAGAAAAACAATGAAAATTAGTTCATTCATATGAAATATCTTGACACCAGATTTGAAAGCTTTGGGCCATTTTTAAACAAAATTAAAGAAGTAACAAAAAAAAGACCAAGATCTACATATATTTAGTTATGTCTTTAAAATATAATGGAGTAGAAGAAGAAGATAAGAAGTATAGCCCTATAAAACAAGAAGTGCAAGGAAAAGAAACCATAAGAAAGGAAGATGTAGAAAGAAAATGAGAAAATTATTATGTAACTAACTTCAATAGCTTATCTAAAAATTGAGTTGTACAAAATTTCTTATAGTTTAAATTAAATTTTTAATTGATGAAGTATAGCATTGAGTGAGAAAAATAATTGAAAATGCATGTTTATGTTTTCTACAAATATTATACAATTTTATGAATTTTTGTGCAGAAAAATCATTAAATGATCAATTATGAAGAAATGGAGAATTGAAGTGGAGCATCACGACGTCACCTCCATCACTGACCGTGACTTTATATATGCTTAAAAATATAAGTATTTAATATTGCTGCTAAAAGATATACTTCCTCAGCAACTGTACCAAATCCCTAATAACAGTTATAGATTCGATAAATATGGACGAAATAAATATTCAATAATTGTAAAGTCACACTTATCAACGCAAGTATACGTATCACTCAAGTAATATATGGCTCTAATGGAGTCCTAGATATCAATCCCACTGGGAGTAAGTTTAGAACTACGAACTAAGATTTTAGAAAAGCAATACTTTAATCACAACAACGAAGTTCAATTTGCTTATCTGTCACTAATAGGCAATTCAAATAATTACGTAATTTTAATAAATATTAAATAATTAATAATACTAATGAAGGTTTAAATGTGATATTCAATATATAAGAAAACATCCTTCTCCTTGTCAAGAAATTATAGTGAATGGATAAAGTGAATCAGTTCAAATTATATCGTGTCAAATAGAAGCATACCTATTCTTTACCATTTGGTCCAGACATAAATAACATTGATTAATCCTATGCTTGTTTACTGAATCTGCGGCTAGGTTGGGAGGATACCGGCTCTCACTTCGGAGCTCCCACATTCCCCTCACCTCAGGGCAAACATCTACACTTCAGCACCCAAACGATATGACTGAATTGAAGATTTTAGTCTGCCACTCTAAAATCTCCAATTCTACGCCCTTGTAAAACTCAACATATTTTAACAAATCAATTGACCAGATTGAAAGTAAATTAAGATCGAAGTGAAAAGATCATCACAATTTCTTAAACATTTTCATGGCTTCACCAATTCAAATCACCATTTCACAAATCTCAAGACAAGGAGAACGACAGAGAAAACTACTCATATCTCATGGGAAAAACAAAACAAAACTCGGAATTCATATATAAAAGCAAAGTCATACAAACTACAAAAAGTAAATAAACTAATCTCTAATTTCTCCCCAAGAAAACTCCTCAAAGTTTCTCTGAATCTCTTCCTTTCTTTACAGCACACAGAATTCCTCTTCGAAGCAGCAAGGAGGAAGAAATCTCTCACTTTACCTCCACTCTTACAATCTCTCAAAGAATTCCTCACAATTTTTACACACTATTGGAACCTTTCTAACCTCCAAGAACTCTCCAGGACTTCCAGACTCCTTCCTTCTTCTCCAGTTTTTGGCCAAAATAGTCTTTTAAAGTTGTGGATGAGCTTTCCCAAGAGTTGCCTAAGCATCCCTTCAAAATTTGGCCTTATCCAAAATTTGGCCTTATCCAAAGCTTCAGTAAAAGCTTGATTGGGCATAACCGTCGAGCTCGCCGTCTGCAGCCTCGAGTGCGCCGTTGGCGGACCTTCTTAATGGATTAATTTTGGAGTCTCGGGAAAATCTCGCCGTCGGCGCCCTAGTTCAATTCTTCACATTTTGGTCATTTTCACTCCAAATTCGCACCTTTTTGCATCTTTTTGCTCCTTTTTGCATCTTTTTGCTCGCTCCAATGACCCTTATTCATCATTCCTGCAACAAAACATCAAAAATACCTTTCTTTAAAGTGCAATATCATAAAAAATAATATAAAATAGGTATAAAAATCTTAACATATTTTCCTCTGGTCAATTACCTATGCTCAATGTTGAGAAATGTTCCAACAAGTTTTCTGAGAACAAAGTGTTGCAGTGTTTGAACACTGCATTGTTATCCTCCAAAGCATCACAATGTTATCCTTTATATCACCACATTGTTACTATCAATTGAAGTTGGGGCCAATAAATAAAGATCTCCTTAGCACCTATCTTCAATGCCACAACATCATCATATCACTATAACACTTTACTCTTAAACACCATAATGCCAATTCAGATCATCTGTTAAGGAAAAAGACAGAGAACTCAATTTCTCAATGCCGACACATGAGCGCTTCATTGCAAATTAAGTGCTATGTCATTACGCCCAGAGCATCATCACACGACAACTCTATCATGATAGTTTTTTATTTCAAATTATGACATTGAAGGTGGAACTGAGAATTATTGGATCCAATAAGACATAAAATGTGTAGATGAGGTATTTGGAAGATTGCTAGTGTGTGCAAAGTCTTTTGTTGAGAGTGTGAGCTTATCATAAGTGTGTGTGTGAGAGAGAGAGTGTGGTTAGCCAAGGAGATCAAGTGAGAGTGTAGGGGACAAGCATTTACAGGAAGTCTTCATAGTGAAAGTTAGTATTTCTGTTCAAGGATTCCAGGTGCATTTGTTCTTTATCTTTACTTGTATTTTTATTTGTAAAATTTTGTGATTTGTTGGCTTAAATTGTGTTCAATTTTTCGAATTATGATGGTCTAAGTGAATTCTCATTGAAATTTGTGAATATCCTTTTTAATTTACTCTAATTATAAAATTAATTTGAGATTTTATTGAAGCTACTTAGCTATTAATTGCCCAACTTAATTTAGATATGTGCAGTGGTCATACACTTGTTTAAAATCTTTTCAAAATTTGAGATATCAACAGTCCTAATTTTCAAATGGAGACTCTTAACTATGCTTTCAAAGAGTAGACTTATATTAATTTAAACTTAACAATCACCTAGAAAAATAGTTTTATCAATTTTAGAAGTCCTTAGTACATAGACACATAGCATTGTAAACTTTTAAAATTAAGATTTTGAATTATCAACAGAGATTAAAAGCCATTTTTTCTCCCAATTGATATATTGTTTTAAATTTACAAATTGAAAAAAATGAATTAGTAATTTTGTGAATCCAAAGGTTTATCTTGAATATAATATTTTCTTTTTAGAAATTTTTAATTAAGATAAACTTTTAGATATTTGAATAGAATTAGAATTTTTAGAAACTAGTATTTGGCTTTCTAAATAGTGTTCACATCAAATCTAGTAAGAATGATCTTGATCACAATTCACCTTATCACTAGAAAGATGCATGCACTTGCTTGAATTGTTCATTAGTGCGATTAGATAATATTGGATCCTATTCAATTTGTGGATCACAACCAAAACGTACTAACTCAAAAAGGATAAAATGAAAGGGACGAAAAGTGATGCAAGCAAATAAAGTAGACCCATAAGAAAAGGATCTTACAATTAAAGTGATAAACTAAAAAGAAAAATTAGAGTGATAGGAGTGGGGTACTTGAAGGAGTCAAATACATGTACGACTTAGACTACCATTCAATATCTTGTGGAGTCTTTAAGTCTCCCAATGATGTTAACTAAGTGGTCTGTGTGTTTGTATATAACCTATAATGTAGGGATGATATGTTGATTCTGGTGCAAATGGAGATGCGATCATCCTTGAGCCATGTGAATGTTTTTCTTTGGTGGCTATGAGGATTCACTTCACTAGGTGTAGCTCCAGGTCATAAACTCAATTAGGTGAATTCTCCTGAATCTTGGCTAATAAATATGTTGTTAAGTTCAACTTGGAAATGTCCAACCCTTAACTCAACTAATTAGTTTATGTTGAGCCTATTTGACAAGTAAATACTAAGCCCAATTTGTCAAGGACATTTTTTTCCCACTCCTTTGAGCTGGTCCACATATTTTTTTTCTAATTTTCTTTTATTTTTGGAAGAAATTTTCAAAAAGAAAGTGATGATGAGAAAAATTAATCACTATGTAAAAAATAATGCTTATAACATGCTTATCCTTAAGGAAAAAATTTGATTCTATCTATCAACTTTGCTATATTGTTTTTGAGACTCATTAGTGTAATAGTTGGCATTAAAAATGTTTCAAATAGTAGGTGGATGAATTTAAGAAAACTAAATATGAAATATTGTTCATATTTTACACCTACAATAATTTTGACCACATCAAAGTGGACTAATATTATATAAATTACCTTACCCTTTGTGTGGGAAGGGTTTCCTGTAATGCTTATCTTTTTCTCTGTCACCATTATAAATCTAGAAATGGGTGAGATAGAATTTAGCGACTTTGACATCACCGATGAGGAGGTTATGCCAACAATGTTAATGAGAAAATAGTTGGTCCACCTCAAGAAGAAGTAAAAAATTTTCCATGATTAATCCTTTTGAAATAAAGAAAGTAAAGGTAGACACATTTATATAAAGTGAATCCAATTATAGTATTCTTTGGCACATATACATGTGCTGCCATCTCAAAGAAGGAAGTTGTGGTGGAGTTTAGCTTTGTGATTTGTTTGAAATTAAGTTTTTATTTCTTTCTCATGATATTATTTAAATATTATAATTCTTAATTAGAAGATGACCTAGGTATATGAGCTCATTTTAATAATAATAAAAAAATTGTCTTGCGGTCAAAGTGTCATCAGCTATGAAATTGATGAAGAGGTTTTGCTATAAATGCTCATGAGAAGAAAGTTGGATCACTTTGAGAAGAAGTAAAAATTGGTCATGATTAATCCAGATGATATAAAGAGAGTAAAGGTAGACTAACATTTATATAAAGGCATTCCAATATATTCTTCTTTGGCACATATACATGTGTTGCCATCCTAAAAAAGGAAGTTGTGGTGGAGTTAGAGTTTGTGATTTTATTGAAATTAAGTTTTTATTATTTCTCATGATATTTTTTAAATATTATATTTCTTAATTAGAAAATGGTCAAGGTAGATGAGCTCATTTTGATAAAAAAAAATTGCCTTGTGATCAAAGTGTCATCCACTAAGAAACTCATTATTGAGGGTGATTATCTCTTAGTGCCATCTTTTTCTTGCCATTTATTAAGTAGCATATAAATTATTCCTTTATGCTAGGTCACAACCAAGGTTAGGAAAAAGTCATCCTCATCATTGCTATCAATTGGGAGAGTAACTTACTAAGTTTATGAGAGCGCGAGTCACCTAAGTTATTGCTTGAGGTGTGAATTTTGTAAAAAGTGAAGATGTGAGCTCATCAACGCCACTTAGGTGAATAGAGGAGATTTCCGCTGATTTTTTTCATGTGCATGTGGCCCATTGTCCCAAAACATGAGAGTAGTACGCCTCTTCCTACAATTTGTCAGTTGTGCCTAAAGATTCAACTGGTATAAATAGCTTAGCTAAACGCTAGAAGAGATGTCAGTGAAAATACACAACTAATAATGGCATAATCTGCCCAACAAAAGCAATTGTAGTTGGTTAAGGCAAATTGCTAAAGCAATCATTAAGGATGGAGGCAGCTGGAGAGAGCCTAGTTGCTCTAGAGGGATGCCCCATACTTGTTGAGTGAGAGAGTCATCTTCTTCAGTGAGAAGTCTCATAGCTAGAATACCACGATCATCCTCAATTTTCATATCCTGAAACTGTTCAAGTTAAATCAATTCCTTGCTAAAGAAGATTTCATGCATTGCCATTTGAAAAGGATAGAGCGCCAACATGTAGAAGAGCTCACTAAACCAATCTTTTTCCTATATAGAGTTGTTCTTGATGGCGACATCGGTTTAGGACCAAGTCAGCCTTAGTAATTAAAAAAGTAGCATTTTTAATTGAGCAAATGTATTAGATACTAATATCTAAATAAAATATGAGTTATGTTTATAGTTTATGATGGAATTTACATGACATTCTTTCTATATATGTTGTATATTTAATTTTTTTAAGGGTACTCCATTGTCTATTTTTAATGAGAAAAAAAATCCTTCAAGCTACATACTCATTATTCTTATTTGCTAGTTTTTGAATGTGAGTTAGTGTGTATTTGTCTTAATGGTGTAAGCTATTATTAGTAATCTAGGTCATCCTATTGGGATGACCCTAGTGTGTACGTATGAAGTCATTATCTTTACTGAGTGCATTAGTTCATAGTCGATCGTATGAGTTTAAGGTGTCATAGCCACCCAAATAATGCATTAAATTGATGGTTTCTTGAGCATTAAATGACATTTATAATTTACTAAGTGATAACATATCCTATAAGTGCTCTGTTAGAAGAACACAGAACTATGAAATTTTTAAAGAAAATTCATCTGATATGTCAAAAGGCACCTCACAAACTATACTCAACTATTTTCTTAATTAGTTCAATATCCTTCCTCCCTTTATGATCCTCACTCATTTCTCTCTTCAAACGATCCTTTTTCAAATTTAGGATATCACACTCAGACAATAATAAGGATTTATTTCTTGCAAGATTCCTAGCCAACTAGTTATAAACCTTCATCATACCAACCAATCTTGTGGGATTTCTGGCCAACTAGTTATGGGCCTTCATCATATGAACCACAGATCTTTATGATTTAGCATCTTACTTCTAGATCGTGAAGTCTTTGTGAAATGATGTGATGTTTTGGTGATTTCTTAAAATAGAATTATTTCATGGGTGTATATCTACACCTACAAGTTGGGAATGACATGTCATTTTCATTGAACTTGAGTTTATAGTGCACCAAAAATAGGTGAGACATTATAGTTGAGTTCCTAAATCTCACATAAGTCCAATTTATTTGTTATTTTGCTCTTCTACATTTTCTTACAACTACTAGTGTTTTTCTTTCGTACACTTTACATTCACTATTTTCACTATTGTCCTCTTGTTATTATCATAATAACAGCCTTCCCGACACTCCAAGAAAGATATATATAGTGGCAAGTGCATCTTTAACGTAATGCATGAGGCACCACGACCAAAGGCGCATCTCTGCATCAATAAAATTTTGTACCATAAACTCATTCAAACTCGTAACATTCCAAAAAGTTATGGCAAGAGAAAGCAAAAAGATATATAGCCATGAGAGATGAGGGACAACTACATATAAAACACTCAAAATATTGCTATTTACAAAACTAACTTACGTGATTTTTATTGAACTACAGAACCGATCCATTTACATGCGCCACAATCAAATCATTGAAAATTTGATAAAAGTGAAAAGTATGGGTTAAAATTTTATAATGAATTTTAATATTTGGGTGAAAAATTGAAAAAAAAAATGAATGAGAGAAAATGCTAAATTTGTAAATAACAATGTTTCACCAGTATCTAACTTCTGATGATTAATATTTGTGGGGTATTATCATTAGCCAACACTTCAAATCCCATGCACTTATAACAACAGCAAATATAGCACATGATGAAAGATAAAAGCTGATATATGATCAAAAACAAAATAAAAGGTGGCATATGATTAATTAGTTTAGATCAAAATTCATTTCACCTAGCCTGATATTAATGCAATATTTTGACTGCCAATGTGAAAATGTACTGACCCGCAGGTGCATAATAATACGAGCGGAAAGTAGAAGTGACCGAAGGCTGTACAGCACATTGAATGGAAATTGAAAGCAGAAAGAAGCAGGAATAACCGAAAATAATAATAATAATATGGCTCATTTATATACCGTCGAATTTCTATGTAATTACATATTAACACCTAAATTCTAATTTTTACATTTATACCACGCAAATAATTAATAGCAAATAAAATAATACCACTTTTAAATTTTAAAAAATAAAATATAATTTTTCACGCATAACTAAAATGAAATATATATAAAACACCGGAATACAGTTGTAAGGAACGCTTATTAGATACCGACATCACACAAATTTGCGTACGGCATCCGATCTGAACCACTAAAATATATATATTTTTTTGTTTTTTTGTTAGAATGAAGCTCACTTTAAAATTTTTTACGATCATGATCGAACACCGCATACAAACTTTTTTACAAACCCCTCTGTAAAATTCTGCGCTCATTATCCTAAGCCCCCAAAAAGAAGCCCCTAGAAAATTTTAGATGAGATGAAAAAAAATAAATACAATAATATACTCTTTTCAATTTCAATGTAAGGAAGTCACAATGCCCCCAAAAAAGGGGCATTTACATACATACCCCCCAATTCCTATATATTTACATAATTAACGCCTTAACATTACTCTTTGCATTAATACCACCCAAATCATTCATATCACAGGAAAAATATCACTATTTTTAGCTTTTAAAAAGTGAAATGCGCATTTACATGCATAGATAAGGCGGCAAATATGTAAAAAACTCAATTTAAAATAATAGATATGTACATACATGAGAATTAAGAGGTATGCATGTAAATCTTCCTATAAAAATTGAGCGAAGCAAATCTTAAGTAAGAAAACTGTCAAGTTTAATAAAAGGTTGCTAAGAAACTATAGCAGATAGATGAAGAAGCCTGCAAAAATATTTGAGAAAAAAAGTTATATTTAGCTACCAATGTCGCAAGAATGCATGCATTCCATCTATTCCGGCTTGAATGAAATTGTTATATGATTTACACAAATGACGGATACATTGCAGCTAGGTTTGCCTTGTGATTCCTGAACTCTTGTTAAAGAGGCAAAAAGGAAGCTTGCCTTCAGGAGACAATGGTGTTAATAGTTTTATTTCTATTGCTATTTAGTGAAAGACCAGACAGAAGGTGAATCTGGCCCTCTTGAGAAAAGGCTTCCGATATTAGCACTTCCAGGATTCAGGTTTTTAGCTTGCTGGGAATCATCAAAAACAGAGTCATCCCTGCCAAAAAAAATAAATAGTGGATGGTTAGTATTTATTTACACAAATATTCCCAAGTTTTCAACTTGAAAAGCTATTTAAAAAAAAAAATGGATTATAAAAAGAGTAAGGAAAATTTACATAAATACTACTCAATTTGTATGTATTTACATATCTAACATCTAAACTTCAATTTTTACATATGTATCACCTTTCCTATGAATGAAAAAGGTGTATCTCACTTTTTAAAAGTTAAGAAAGTGATATTTTTTATGTGATATGAATGATTTGGGTGGTATAAGGTATTGGATATGTAAATAGATAGGAATTGGGTGGCATGTATGTAAACGTCCCTAAAAGTAAATGGTTAGGAAGAAGACTATTCAATCTGCATGATAATTATTTTCTACAAGGCTCCAAGAGATTCTCTTTGGAGAGTTCTAAAAAAGAAAGGTGTTGATATGACCTATATTCAACTATATTCAAGTCATGACCTATATTCAAGTCATTAAAGATATGTATACTAAAGTTGTTGCTTATGTTTGAACAGGAGGATTGACCAAATATTTTACTATTTTTGTTGGATTACATTAGGGATCCGCCTTAAGCCCATGTCTTTTTGCTTTAGTTATGGATATGCCCTTACTGGACATTTACAGGAGGATGCACCTTAGTGTATGATTTTCATTGATGATATCCTTCTTGTGGATAAGACTAGAGAAGAAGCTCAGAAAAAATGAAGGTCTACATTGGAGTCTAAAGGTCTTCGTTTGAATAGAACTAAAACTGAGTACATTGAATGTAATTTTAGTAGTAGTAGATCTAGTCACAGAGTTGTACCTATGGGCTATCAAATTATTAAAAAGTGTGAATGCTTTAGATGTCTCGGGTATATTGTTCAAAATGATGGTGATATAGATGGGGATGTTAATAGTAGAATTCAAGTTGGTTGTGGTTGAAGTGGAGGAATGCTAGCTACTTCCCCGCTGAAATTTGCGTGTTTGGTTACCAGCTTCGGGGCCCAGCGTCGACAAAGCTGGCGGAAAGTGGGCCTGCGGCATTGCGTTCGCACTGTAAATATTACCTTTTGCCCCGCATTTTTTTCTTCTACCCTAGCTACTTCCCCGCTGTCTCTTTCGCGAATCCCTGCACTTCTTCTTCCCTAACCTAGAACGACCGAATTCGGTTACTGAAGAAAAAAAATTGAACAAAATTTTTTGGCGTTATTTTTTGGCGTTTTTGCGGATCTGATGGTTTTTCCTCCTTATTTCTTTCTTGTTTCTGTCATTTTCATTCTTTCCTGTTATTTTTTATGGATCTGGAGTTTCTCTGTCTCGTTTCTCCCTTCTCACGCTTTTCCTGTTGGATCTGCCTGCTCTGGCTTTCGGCCTGATCCAACCGATTGATGGAAGATTTCCATTTGAAAAGAACCTAATGGGTGGGGGATTTTGTAATAGTTCTTTAACACTGTAGTTAACATCCGGGAACTGATCAGAACTTCAATTTTATTCCTTAACCATAATTAATTTCACATATTTACATATCAAACACTACATTTAACTTCATTAATTTTATGCGACTCAATTCTTTCGTAAGACCTCCAAAAATAATATGCAAATATTTAAAATAATATGTAAATATTCGTAAAACTTCAAAGTTTATGTGTTAGATATGTAAATACGTAAGATTGTGTTACATATGTGTTCTTATTCCTAAACAGAAGTTGTTAGCAGTTTGGGGGCTTACTGAAGTTCCAAAAAAATGATTGTTATACTCCACTTTTAAACAGTTTTACCAAACAGGGGTAGTATAGTCTTTTGTCCATAAATAGTTGCCCGACAGCTGGTTTCACACAACAACACCAAAGAGACAGCCAGCTTCCCCGCAGCTGCTTCCTCGGAGCAGCTTCCTCGCAGCAGCTTCCTGGGGCAACGCAACTGCAACTGAAAAGCTGAGAAACTGCAGTTGCGCCAAACAGAGCCTAAATGACCAACCTCGCCCATATGACACCCCTACCAATTCACATAGACACACTAGTTCATTTGGATCACCTTTCTCATAATTTTGCTTTTCAAAGAGCAGCAAACCTATTAAGCAATAACTTTCTCATTGCTTTTCAAAATTTTATAACCAAATATGCTAGTCATAGCTATAAGAAAACAGCTATACTTTTTAGAAGAGAAAAAAAATTATAATAATCACAATAGCTTTCCAAAATCTATTTTTCTTGTATCAGTTCTAAAATAACTTAAACATAATCTCTAGCCACCCCCAAATAAAAACTAAAAAGAGCAGAGTTTAGGGATAGCAAAATCCATTGGCTAGCTACACTAGATAACTTTAAGAACTTGGAAGAAAGAAGATTATAATGCCTTGCAAGCTGCCTTAGCTTGTAGGCTGAAAGCTTAAGCTTTCAATCAAAAGATTCTGAGTTCAAGGTCTCATATATTCGGTATGCATATGTTTATGTTTAAATTTGCTCAAATTTCCCGAAAAAGAAAAAAATGCAGGAAATTTCATTCACTACAAATGATTCCCAGTTTGGCTAGCTTTTCATGCAGTACAGCTTCTAAAACATGGAGCATGTCTTTTTGTCAAAGAAACTGTCTTTTTTATTTTATAGCGACTACATAAATAAAGAATTTAAAAACAAAGTGTACAAAAACAATAATAAATTTAAACTTTACCATAGAAGACATGTTGAGACATAAAATGCACACAAATGAAACATAATTTTACATTGTTGCCAAAATATAACATGCCAAGAAGTATATAAAACGTTAACTAAAATATGCAAGTCAAACCCTTAACTAAAGTGAATGGCTGAGAATTAGAAAATCAAAACCATAATTGGCTGAAATAAGCCACAAAATACCACAATAATATGAGAGAATTGTTATAATAATAATAATAAACATACAAAAAAAAAGGGAGCTAATTAAATTTCCTCCATTAATATACCAAAGCTTCTCATACACAAAGACAGATCCATCTGAATACATTAAGCTTTTACGGGTGATTATCATCAAATAGCAAGCCCTCCAGCACTAGCTTTCTTGTGCATCGATCGCCTCATCTCATCATGTTATACTAGAGCTTTTTTTCTCATGCATCCAGTGGCCCCACATGATGCCAGAACTTTCTATCGGGAAATTTGTTCAAACAATTCCTTTTTTTTAGTGCCTTTTTACACAAATGTATAAATAATGTGAAAATTTCAAAGTTTAACCCTTTTGCCACAATTCAATCCTCAGTATTCTTGTATTGATTAAAAAACTTTGTAACAAATTTCATCATATGGGATAGAAAATCCGCTGAATCGTAGCTATGAGGTCATGTTTCAAATTAGAGTATTTATGATAATTAGTGTAGTCAATGATGAAATATGCTTGAAAACATGAACTTTTTTACCATTTCATTTCACTCACATCCTTTGGTATTAAAGCTGGCAGTCAAGTTTAAGGCCATAAAGCAACATTAGCAGTACGATTTCTGTGAATTATGAAATTGTAAGAACTTGCAACCAGAATTTAAAAAAGTACAACTCTAGAAAATAATTAAAATCTTTAAATAACTTTGCTCCTTGAATAAAATTAGCTGATAAATGCTAGCTAATTTTTATGCTTTTGATGATTTAATCTTTCTGAATGAATGATTTTTAGTTTATAGCATAAATAGAATTAATTTTGATAATCTCACATAAACTATGCTTCTAAACAATTTAATTATTTTAAAAAGACTAAATTTTTTAGTTGATAAAATTATAATACCACAAGCAAAATTAATATTTGACATTATTTTATAATCATTTAATTTTAAATTAAAAATTCAATTAATTTCATTATAGACAATAAATACTAGGTAGCATACACTGAATTACATGTCAAAGGTTCATGTATGCATTCTACTTCCTTCCATACTTAGATCCCTACATAATTAGAATTATATGATTTCATTTTTAGAAGTAACTTTGGAGATCAAGTAATGCATATATGGTGTAATCAAGCTTATGTGATTAATATTAGTATTCAAAATTTTATTTAGGCTATCGTTTGTTTTAATTTGGCATTTGTTCATTCAACAGTTTTTTTAGGTTCTTCAATAGTTTTTTTTATTATAGTAATATAAGAAGTTTGGAAATTCAACTGTTTGTTTGGAAGAATTAGAAATTCAATGTAAAATAGCAATGCATTTGAAATTCAAATCTTAGTTCATTTTTTTGTATTTGAAATTTTTCCGATTCAGCGAATTTTCAAATTCACACCTTAATGTAAATTGCAGCTGCCAGCCGCCTGTAGTCATTTCCGCTGACAGCGAATTTTCAAATTCACACCTTAATGTAAATTGCAGCTGCCAGCCGCCTGTAGTCATTTCCGGCTGTTGCTCCTCCTATGTTGCCAACCCCACCGCATGCCACAGCTGCTGTCCCTGCCACCTTACTGCCCGCTGCCACCCTAGTCACAGGTCGCTGTCGGCCGCCCCGCTACTGCTTTCGCCAGCCCGCCGCCGCCAACACGTTAATTTATAGATTAAAAATACATTATTTTAATTTTATTTCAAACCAAACAAAAAGAAAACAAAATTCATCGGTTTATTTTACAATGAATGAAACAACTCCAAAGTATTTAAGTGGGCAGTAGAGTTCACTTCATAAGTCTATTGATAGCCAACTCAGTTCAAAAATATTTATTAATTTTATCCATTTCTATCAACATCAATTTGTTATCAAAAATAGGAGACTGTTAACTACATGAACCTATGGGCATTAGTGATTTGATGATGTAAACCTTAAATGGTGTCATCTAATGATTTGTCAACTTGTGGATTTTAAACAAAATCAAGTTTGAATATCATGGCTATTTGAAGTGAAATGGGTTAATCTTATGAACAACAATATCTGTTGACATAAAGGGTAAAAAATTTATAAATAAATAATATAGGGAGTGTAATAGGACATCTTTGATTGAATAAAATTTTCATTTTTTAAATTAGGTGTTAAAGTTGATAGTGAGATTTCTTTGAGTGTGATATAACTGTGGTTATCAATTTCGATGTAAATCATCTCCTTATAACAATATGAGGCTTAAATTTCTTACTTTGGTAAATTTTTCTTAAATTAATTACTTCTACATATTTGGTCATCACCTTGTATTGCTCCTAATTTTGTTCAAATTAGATGCAACTAGAAACCTAATTGTGATTATTAAAATTTCTCATTGATTTTGCTTTGTTTGAATTAATTAATTTGATCATTAATTATCATTTGAATTCTAACTCATGTATTTACCGTTTACATTATATGAAAGAAAGTTTTTAAGCATATTTAGTTGTCTGTGATATATAATTCCTGATTTTTTTACAAGATCGAAATACATTGCATTGCAATAGAAAATCCTAAACAGACCTATATCATTATGAGTCAGTTTCTATTGAACTTTTTCAAATGTGGTTACTGAAAAAACAAGAAGTTGTCCAATTTTTTTATCAAAATTGTCCCACTTTTTGCTAGTTGCTTTTCCCACCAAAAAGCAAGTAGAAAATAAGAATTAAATGAAGCTTGAAAGGAAAATGAGATTCATAGAGACAATGTCAAATAGTTGGCAATAAGGCAGATACCAATAATGATGTTGAAAACATAAATATTGTATGACCTACATCTGCTCACTTATTTGCAAGATAAGCCAAAAAATTCACGAACAAGAACATGAAAAATTGAAGAATTTTGCGAAGAATACAAGAAAAGAATATACACATGAAAATAGAGCGAGCCAAAATAATGATCCAGTTGAGTACAAAGAGTGATAAGGAAAGAAATAACACATACAGACATGGCAATGGGCCTCTAAAGATACTTGTGCAGAGCAGAAAAGCTTCTGCAGCATTTGAGAAATCTCAAGGGAATGGAAAAGTGATTTTAATAAATTTGAGAACTAGCATACTTCTTAAAACAAACTGCTTCGCAGTTTAAAACCCATTAGTTGGGTGTGTTTCAAGTTTTAATAAATTTAAGAACTAGCATGCTTCGCAGTTTAAAACCCAAAACAAAGTTGCTCCTCCTCTGTTGCCATCCCCACCGCATGCCACAGCTGCTGTCCCTGCCACCTTACTGCCCGCTGCCACCCTAGTCACAGGTCGCTGTCGGCCGCCCCGCTACTGCTTTTGCCAGCCCGCCGCCGCCAACACGTTAATTTATAGATTAAAAATACATTATTTTAATTTTATTTCAAACCAAACAAAAAGAAAACAAAATATTAAAAATTAAAAATTAACATATCAACAAACCAAAAAAATAACAACAAATTGTACAAATAAGTAAAATGTTAGCTTCCTAACATCAAATTTCGAAGTAGAAAGGTTATATAGATATCAAAAGCTAAGATATCAAAATAAAATATTAAAACATAATAACATAACAGCCAATATAAGTTCAACACAATTCTTTCTCTCCCATTCAAATTATCTACTTGAGCAAGAATATATCAAATCATCAACAAAAAAATTTTAAAATTTAATATTCCAACTCTAATCAATCAATGGATCTTCATTAGAATCATTGACAATAACAAATTTATTTCCCCTACCTCTGTTTGAATTCATGTTCTTAAATTTCTCCTTATCTTCAATCTCAAGCATCTTCGTATTCTCTAATCAATAAAATCAATATAATAATTAATTTTTAAAATTTTAATTATATTGATGGTTGGATTTCAATTAGATAAATTTTTATAGATATGTTTTATGTTAATTGCTTATTGGATTGTGTTAGACCTATTGATCTTATTTCTGCCCTCATCAAGGAAATTAACATTAAAGATCCTATTTTTCAAATCAGATGATGTTGCTCATTATTATCATCCACAAACTATTCTTCATCAGACAGCATGTCATTACAAAGTAAAGGGTCATCGTCAAACTTTGAAGCCACTTTTGCAACTTCCTATCACTTAGTCTCTTCTTGTACAAAATATAAATCAATAAGTTCATTATTAAAACACAAACAATTTTCCTCCAATTTCACTCACAATCTAATGACAAACATGTAAGTCTCAATACATTAATAGTAAATCATTTTAGCTCTATTGTGTCATCACTATATTGAATCTACCATTCAACTAAATTAGAAGAAAAAAACACAATTAAAATTAGAACTATCCATGCTTTTATTAACATATATTAAATTAACCTAAAGAATGTGTTACAACAATATATTAAATGTTTTAATTCAAAAAATCCATCTCTCTGAATGGTAAAAGTTGCATGTCAGCTTGCACCTGCTTAGTTGAGTGAGCGATCAACCTTATCCATGCAATAATACAAAAACCTAATTTGATCTTGCGATTGGTTGAACCATTCTCAACATGGTAAAAGTATGTATTAAGATAATATTCTGCAGCAAGCAAGTGACAATAAAGCTGACGCACCAACTTATCAATGATTTATCATATCTTACTATAGCAAACTCATCTCATCCAATATTTAAAGTGGTCAACTCTTTAGCCTTGTCCATTGCATTGTAAATAAAGCCCATAAATGACCCTTTTTCTGAGTCCGACCTTTTTAAAACTTGAACCAATAGTTGTTGTTATTGAGTAATTAACACTTAACCACAATTTATCATTCAAAACAATCTTCCTTGCTTCTTTCTTTTCAATTTTCTTTGTCCAAGCACAACTAAGCCACCAAGTAGAAATAAAATAACATTCAAAAGTTGTCTTACTTCCAACATATTTTGCAAGATCAAATAGACTATAGCAAATCTAATTGTACAAAGTTATAAAAGTTCCTTAATACTAAATTTTCTCAGAAATGCCAAAAATCAAAGAAAGATTGTAGATAAATCTCGATAATCTTCTTTATTATGCTCAATGCATTATTGTTTTAAGGCAAGTCACCAACTTGCTCTAAAACCAAATCTATAAAGTGTCACACATGGGCTCTAGTGCATATGTTGCCTCTTCTCTATCAACCATTTGTCCATCGACCTTTTTGAATCATCTATAAAAGTTTGAACCACTAGATACTCTTTAATCTCCTCTACGACTCTATCAAAGAAGTCCAAAATAAACTTTGCACAATTAAATCTTATGCTTCAACAAATTTTAAGAAATATTGATCAAGATTAGCCATTGTTAATTAAAATATTGATCAAGATTCTATTCCTTACAATAGAAAAACCATCAGACATCATCATCACTCCAATCAAATTCCAAAATTTTCTAATCTCTTCCCTCATTTTTCAGTATTATTTAGCACTTTTTTCAACACCCAAGTCCTCAAATCATTCATAAACAATGGTTTCAAGCCGCAACCCAATGAATTTATGGCATGGATGGACATGCTGAAATTAGAATGGGTTCCACATTAAATGAAATGGAATTTTCATTGAGATACCTTCCAATATTCGTATAAACATTCTTACACCCCTCTCTAGCACTTTCAGGAAAAATTTATATAGGCAAACATTTTAGCATCTCTGCACCCAAATTTATATTTATTGAGGCATAGGTACTTTGGCACCTCTATATGACACCAAAGGCAAAGAAGAGAGGAATCTTTATCACTATATAAGAACAAATATCAACTCTATCGTCAAACTACCATTGTGCTAAATTCTTTGAAATGTTCACCTGCTGGAAATATGCACGAATCTTTGAAATGTACTTAATGAACACTAGGTCACTAAGACACATTTGTTCTAATTTGTCATATATTTTCTTATGAATCTAGAAAGGTGTTCACAAAGATTAAATGGTTGCATGAACTCGAGTCTTTAAAACTAAAATTTAAGTTTGTTTTTCTATGTAAAAAAAGCATGCCTAAAAAATTATATTGCAGATGGTAAACTTATGCTCAAATAGGGCTTTCTAACATGATTCTTAATAGATAGTTCCTTATCGAGTCTTATCCTCTTATTGGAATTCACTTCAAACCTTCAAATAATTGTGAATAACTTGTCTACCAATCGTATATCTGATTGTATTAATCATTTTAATTATGTTTAAAAATCTCTATTAGATAGTAGTCACCTTGATGCACATCTTCACTATTCATGCTGATGACTTTATTCAATTTCTTATGTGTTGAAAAATTAGTATTTTGTTAGTATATTTTTATCTTTATATATGTAATCACTATTTTGAACCATAGTGTCAAGGCTAGGCAAAGAGAAGCTTCACTTTTATCGATTGCATGCCACGTGCAACACATTGAAATTGTAGATCCCTTCGAGAAATTGAACAAAGTTATCAACATGAATAGTGAAGATGCATTATGCATAGGGCTGTCAAAAAAGCTCGTTGTTCGCCAACAGTTTGTGTTCGGCTCGTCGGAGAGTTCGTGTTCGATTCGTTTGATAAGTAAACGAGACGAACACGAACAATTTTTTTTTCGTTCGATTTATAAACGAACCAAACACGAATAGTCATTTGTTTGATCGTGTTTGAATCGTTATTGTTCAAAATATAAAATATTTTAAAAAAATTATATATAAAAAAATTATAATATTTTAAAAATAATTATATGTTCTAAAAATTTACCATATTTTAAAAAATTAAATATTATAAATTATAATATGATCTTCAAGTTTATCTTTTAGCTTATATTAAATTCTATAATTTCATATTTATCATCAGATTAGTCTCTTAGCTTAAATTTTCTGATATTTCTTTTAAATTTATTTAGTTTCTTCGAGTGAAACCTAGTTTTTGGGGGTGAAATGTCGCATATTGCCTCTAGATCTGAATTTTTTATGGATGAGATATGATATTATGGTTTTATTGTGAGATGTGTTTTGGCTATTTTGCATTTGTGTTGTGATTCATACAAGTTTAAGCATTGATTTCATATAGGATTAAGTTTTTTTTTAAAGATTTTGAAAAATTAAAACAATTCGAACAATACAAACAAATTTGTAAGATTTAGAACAATTCAAATTATTCGAATAATTTAAACAATTCAAATTATTCGAATAATTTGAACAATTCGAACATTTCAAACATATTTCAAACAAATCAAACCGAACACGAACAATAATTTCATGAATAATTTTAAACACAAGCCTATTTCAAACACACAATTTCAAACGAACCAAACACAAACACGAGCTCTGTTCGTTCATATTCGATTCATTTACACCCCTAATTATGCATCAAGGCGACTACTATTGAATAGAGATTTTTAAACATAATTAAAACGATTAATACAATCAGATACACGATTGGTGGATAAATTATTCACAATTATTTGAAGGTTGGCAGTGAATTTTAATAGAGGATAAGGCTCAATATGGAACTATCTATTGAGAATCATGTTATAGGGGCCTATTTGAGCATAAGTTGACCATCTGCAATAGAAATTTTTAGGCATGATTCTTTTTACATAGAAATACAAATTTGAATTTTAGTTTTAAAGACTTGAGTTCATGAAACCATTTACTACCCGTTTGGGGCAGCTTATTTGGTGCGGTGGCGTTTTGAAAACGCACCAGGCCTATTTAGGTGAACTACGTTTTGGCAACTTATGCATTTTCAAAATGCTGAAAACAACATTTTCACACAGTGTCTATCTAGATGTGGTGGCAGCTTTCTGTTTGAGGTCTGGTTCTTCCAAAAAAAATAAAATTTTGTAATAGTCACCGCACCTAGCTTATTAGCAGATCATTTTTAATCAGCTTATCGACACATTATTCAATAAACTGCAGCTGCCCCAAACAAACCCTTAATCTTTGTGAACACCTTTCTAAATTCATAAGAAAAAATAAGACAAATTACAATAAATGTGTCTTAGTGACCTAGTGTTCATTAAGTACAATCAAGCTAAAAAAAGAAATATTTTATTTAAATGTGGTCATCAATTTAGGCACACTCTACAACATTCTTCTACAATTTTTATTGGACTTTTTAAAACTCGTTTCTTGAAAATTTTTGTCTGATGTAATCATAAAATGGGTATGATACACATGCAAGAAATGCAGTAAGCATGGGCAGTTTAGTTGAAAATAATATGTTTCACTTCGCACCATGCACGTGAAATAAAAATAAAATCTTGCATAACACACTGCGTTCGGTGCTTTGAAAACAGTGGTAATATACAATTATTTTACTAAAAAAAGTCAGAAAAATGAAAAAAATTCAGAAAAATGATTCATTTAAAAAAACTTCAGAAAAACAAGCAGCATCAACTACTACAACAGTGCAAAAAAAAAAACAATGATTTGCTTACAGTTTTTTCACATAAATTATAAATCCATTCAATAAAACAGCAAAGAAATCATGCAACAAATATTCATAAGCAATTATTCCTAACAAAAGGAATCCCAATATGCAAGGTGACCACAATACAACAAGTTCAAGTAAGACAATCTAGCTGAGTAGAACCTTAAAGTTTAAAAATATAAATCATGAATAAAATAATGAAATGTAACCAAACCAGTAAATGAAATAGAAAAAAGCAAGGAAAAAAAATCAAACAACTTAAATATGTTACCATATACTCAATTATACAAAATCAAAGTTATTCAATAACACATCAACAAAGCATATAAAATGGTCGCATTGAAGCCAATTTTATTCAACTTTATTGCATAAAAACAGCAAAAAAAAGAAACTTTCTAGAAAAGCACAAAGATACTCACTTGGTCCAACCATTAGTTGGGTGTGTTTCAAAAGGTTGTCCAACAGTAGATTTTACCGGACTACTATAAGAAGATTCACCCTGAGAGATATTAACCATGAGATCAAGGGGCAGCAAATGAATATCATCAACCACGGGCGAGGGAGACTGGAAGAAATTCTGCTGCCATATGCCGTTATCATTAAAGGTAGGACTAAGTGGACTATAAGTCCCACAATTTTGTTCATTACCAATTGAGATGGGCGGTACTACAGGATTGTGGGATAGAGAATTGTTTTGTGCAAGAGGTGAAAGCCACTGGGAGGGACGACCTATCAAACCCAGCCCTTCCTGAGGCAATGGAGTGCCCCACATTTGCCATGTACTTTGTTCTTTTATATTGGTGGATGGATCTGAATTAGGATAAGGGGGCAAATTTAGTTTTGACAAGGGGGGTTCGATAGGGGAAGGCTTATTCATGTCTGCAGAAGTCAAAATATTCTTCAAATATGAAGATCCTTCGTTCGTCAAAGTAAATCCGGTGTCTAAGTCCGACGGAAATTTGTCGAGCGACTCTGACACAGGCCCCAACAAGGAAATGGGATCAGGATCATAGCATGGATCCTCAAATAATTCAGCGTCTTCTGACACTGAGCTTCTTGGCGGCTCTTCGAGAGGAGGGAATGATGTATCAGGGATGATAGGAAAAATTGGATTGGTTGGAAAAGAAGAGCTTGTAGGAGGGAAGGCTGCGAAAGGTGATGATTTCCTAAAATCAACTTGGTTATCAGGGGGAGAGTAGCTTTGTAATAAGTTTTTCTTAGATGGATGATCAACTAGATCTGCTATTTGACCAGTTTGCTTCAGTTGAGTAGCAGAATTTGCATCAGGATATGGAGAAACTGCTGAGGAACGAGTAAACAATTGCTGCCATGACTTTTTTATAACAGTTGTTTTTGGTTGAGCATGTGTAGTCCCCTGGAAAAAGAGAGGAAAGTGAATAATTAGCACATATAGATATAGCATATTAATTTTTAATCAAGAATAAGAATAAATACATGATACATAAGAAAGTATATTTGCATGAATAACAACTCACAAGTCGACTTGAGCTTGTCTCAGAAGCCTTATCGCCTGCACTAGAAGATGATTTACCAGCCACACGCACTGCAGGATGAGTATCTCTTTTGTTTCCAAAAGTCTGACCGTGATCAATAATTCCAGTGGCAGGCTTAACAGTCTTGGTAACAGGAGCAGAGTTTTGTATGTTCCTTCCAAAGAAGGGACCAGCAAAACCTCTAGAAGAATTTAAAAAAGAGCCTTTCATACGGTCGAAATATCTGGAATTATTCACAGTAGCCTTGTTTCCATAAAAACCATCTGAGGCCTGTGATTTGTAATTATCAGCAGGACCCTTCCGCAAATCGCTCAATTCATTCTCAACCTTCTTTTCCAACTCCCTTTTCCTTTCATTTTCCCTCGCTGCCCTCTTCTCATGCTCTTCACCATCAGAATTGCTCTTGCTGGATGCTTTGTCCTTGTCTTTCCTTCTATCTCTCCTCCTCCTATCCATTTCCTTCTTGCCACCTCTATCTCCATCAACATCTGAGCCCTTTGAACGCTCTGCCTCAGCTGCCAACATCTCATCCCGCACTCTCCTCCTTTCCTCTACAAGCCTTGCAACCTCTTCCCTCTGCTTCCTCTCTTCCTCCTCTAGCATCTCCTTCTCCAACCGAGCCTGCCGCCTATCCTCCGCTTTCCTTCTAGCTTTCTCTCCTCTACTTTTATGGAAATTTCCACTACTCTCTCCTTTCCCTAACAATCCTCTGTGATCTGAATCTAAAGATCCATCCTCCCTTGAAGAACCAAATCTGAAAAACTTGCTACGAAGCCACCTCATACACGAGAAAAAACATGAAAGTAGCTTGCAGGCAAGGAAAATCACACCAAAACAAGATCTTTCCGTTGAACAGCTACGATCATTTCCATTCCAGTACTTTGGATCAGGTCCTGCCCAGTTACCATTCCCATCAGCATAACACAACCAGCCACTCTTCCCAACAAAATCAGCAATCATCGAACTTTCCATCTGATCCGGCAGGTCAAGCTCCGGTCTTTTCGAGATGTGACCACAGTAGGAGCACATAAACCGGCCACCACCAGGGTTCTGATCACGATAAGGCATGTGGCAATTCCGGCAACGACGTGTAGCAGTTTTACGAAGTTTCTGGAGCTCTAAAGCCTCAGTTCGGCGGCGCTCGCGGAGGCGGGCAGCACGGCGAGCCCGCCAATTTGAGAGGCGGGGCATTAGAATCTCGTACCAGAAAAGCGTAGCTAAAAGGACGAGAACACAGGCAAGGCGAGGTGATGTGATCTCGAATCGGAGAGCGGGAGGGAGAAGCTGGGAAAGCGCCCAGAGAATGATAAGCGGGATCACAAGCCACGGTAGCATGGTCGCGACCCGCCGAGACCACCTCTGAATCACACAGAGTATACACATTATCCAGAAGCTCAATCGATTGTAGCAGTCCGGAACAAATTCTTCAGCACCTCTTACCAAAACCGTAACTTCTCCCGGAGTGGAATTGGAATAACGAAATCCCTAATCCGAAGTAATAGAGTAGAGACAATCCTATCAATCTAAGAAAGCCCTATTCTTCGAATAATTTTTTTGGGCGTACCTCAACAAGGAACGGATCGATTAGGGTTTCTTCAGCGGCCTGCAGAAATCAACCTACAAAATGAAAAAAAAAAAAAAAACTACTGTAATAAAGATGGAAAGAGGAATTGGAGACTTACGGATTCGACGACGTTCATGGAAAATAGCAGAGCTCGGGAGACTGGCTCGCGTTCATGTACTCTAGAGAGGGGAGGACGAATGGGGAAGAGAGAGAAATACGGCAAGCATCGGTAGTAATTAATTTCCTTATCCCTCGAAATAAAATTTGCTTGTAATTAGCAAGTCGGTTTCCGAATTTGGTTGCTGGGAATGAACCAGTAAAATGGATTCATGAATAAAGCTTTATCCGCAAGAAAAGAAATATAATTTGTGAGTTATATTAAAGCCCAATTATTAATTTTTCTTATTAACGGATTTACTATTTTAATATCATAAAATTATTTTTTAATCAATTTTTTAAATAAGGGTCCTATTGGGGTAGCTTATTTGGTACGGTGGCGTTTTGAAAATGTATCTGTTCTGTTTGGATAAATTGTATTTTGACAGCTTATGCGTTTTGAAAACGTTGAAAACAGTGTTTTCACACCGGACATATCTAGGTGCGGTGACAGCTTTCTGATAATGACTTTTCCAAAAAAATAAAAATTTATAATATCTACTGCATCTAAATTTATCAGCAGATTATTCAATAAGTTGCAGCTGTCCCAAACAGACCCTAAGCAGAATGTATAAATGCTAATAAAATCATAACTAAACACATGCTACACAATTATTATTTATTTACATATCTAACCACTAAACATTCATATTTTATTGCGTATCATTTCAATCTTTAATATCACATCAAAAAGATTATCATCACACTCTTTTTAAATGTAAAATACACATATTCATGCATATGTTTATGACAATAAGGTGATATAAATGTAAATGTCAAATTATGTGAATTTCCCTAAAATTTACTGATTTTCTTAATAAAAATGCTCCTGATCTATTTTAATATTATCATAAAAAGTTGACTATTTTGCATTACATTCAATTGATATGTTAGATGCTTTATATGAAAGAATGCTGTAAATTTTTTCCTTTGCAAAAATATTCGTTTTTAATGTATGAATTACATTTAATTTTAATTTGAATCATATATACATAATTTTTAATTTCTAACTATATAAAGCATTTTAAAAGTAAATATCATTAATGTTATTTGTAAATTACTAAACATGTCTATTCAAATTCATTCAACAATAACAATCTCATCTTATCTTGTTATTAACAAATTTATTATTTCAACAATAAACTTATCTTAAATTTATCAAATATTCCTTCACTCATTTAATAAGAAAAATTTCACAAATGATGGCAATAATGTATGTACTAAATAAATATTTCCATTATTTAAATTCTTGGATAAATATGTCTGAAAATATCTTCTAAGAAAATTAACTCATATATTTGTGAATTACTTATTGAAGTCCATAAGAAAATAAGACTAGTTTGAACTAGTTCTAATTTAAACTCGTTTGAAATGTTATTTAAATGCGATTCAAAACTTTCTTTCAATTGGGATTCGAGTTAGAACCATATTAAAATCTTATTTCTAATAGTCATTATTCTCATTATTCTTGAACATGGAACCTTTATCATTATTGGCCCATTGGATGAATTATGTCAATGCATTCACATAACATGCACAAACAAGAATGACCCTTCTTCTTTCCATGTCACTATTTCTTCATTGCCTTTCTTATAAAGTTCTTTGACAAAACCCACGAGTCCTTTGGAGCCTTCATTTGTGAAATCTTTTGCATGTAATTGATCATATGAAGCTTACCCTAGTTAGCTCTATTACACAACCCTAGTTTAACAATGTCTGCCCTAATAAGGTTCATTGCACATTGTCACTCTAACAATGCTCCCCCTTGTTAGATTGCTTTGATTGAGCATGGCACAAATTGAAATGATTTTTGAAATTTAATTTAGAGATTTTAATAAAATATATTGCATTAAATTAACTCCTTAAAAATACATATATGATTCAAGAAGTATTCAATAGTAAAATGCATAAATGCTTTATAGTATTAGGAATGAGTTGTAATCATAATTGCAAACAGTAATGTATGAATATGGATGAAAATGATAACAATATTCTTGACCTCATTTTGGTGAGATCTAATTTTTTTTCTTACTTAGAGCTTAGGATCTAGTCATAGGACTGTCCTCTTAATTATCCTAGAGAACTAGTGATGGGACCCACCCCACTTAGCAATTCTAGCCACTTTTTTAGCTCTTTTGTGAAACCTCACATGGGTGGTCTCAAACTCTCAACACTTGGTTGAGAGGATTAAGACCAACATGATAAAGCATAAAGATGGCTCCCATTGGATCTTGAGGCCCTAGAAAGACCCTGGATAACTTGACAATTCTCACCTCACACCACATACACGTTCATACATACCACTACAATCCACACCAACCCATACCTCCCCCCACACATCACTCAAGTCTCTCACACATGCACTACACTCATATTCCCAATACCTTGCCCTGCACACCACCACTTCATATCACCACACCCTATTCACCTCTCACTCACATGCCTCACCCAACTACTCAATTCTCCACCAAAATTCCCTTACCTCCCCCAAAATACCAAAATTCACCCAAAATTCTCAAATTTACTCATAATTACCAAAATATCCAAAATTTCCAAAACACCCAATTCTCTACCAAAAATCATCCAAAAAACCCCATCAAAATTACCAATATCCCCCAAAATTTCCAAAACACCCAAACTTGCATGAAATCCCCAATTTCACTTAAATATCCATTAAGATCTATCCTAATCACCAAATCCACCCAAATCCACTCAAGTCCACCAAATCCATGAAATCCCCCCAAAATTCCCCAAAATTGACAAAATTCTTGAATTATCCAATTTCCACTCAATTTACCCATAATTCCCAAAATTCACAATTTCCACAAAACTCCCCCAATTCCAATTTCATATCCAATTCCCATGAGCCATAAATCCAAATTCATCACAAGTCCATTTTGAACCCAAAAGACACCAAAATGGGATCATCATACCAAGCTCAAAATTCATCAAGCTCAAGTCATAAATTCATCATGACAAATTCAGGACTTCATGAAACCCTTCATGATAAATTTTCAATACTATTAACATTAAAAAATTACCAAGCCCAAAATTAACCATTAATATCAAAATTCAAAAGCCTATAACTTGAGCCCAATTTCCAAATTTCATTAAACCCAAGCCCACATGAAAAGTTTCAGCCCCTGATCCCGACGCTCATGTTAATGTGATGTATGTGATTATATTATTAATTTTTTCTTAATTATATTCTTACTTCACAACGTTGTCAAAAACTTTATCACCAGCAACAGCTAAGCATAAACTTGACTTTGAAGCAAATAAAAATACAATTATTATATTTAAATATGGGATACTACGCAAGTATATGAATCATTATCAAGTAATATAAGACTATTTCATTAAGCCTCGAATATCAAACCCCACAGGAAAAACTACAATATACAACTACAAAACAGAAGAAACTAGATGACAAATTCTACATAGCAAAATATTCTTACTTAAACTCTAGATACTATAATAGGAATGAAAGTTTGATTATTTTTATAATTTTTTTATAATTGAAATTTTTATAATTTTATTTTTATAATTTTTTTATAATTGAAAATAAGGTGACAATTAACTAACTTAACTAAATATTTGTAAGATAAATGCAATATAAATAAAATATCTTTTTCATTATCATAAATCAGTAACAAGTATATGAATTATGTTGTGGAAGTATTTCAAATTGTGTTGTGTCAAATAGGAGCAATAATATTCTTTACCCTTACTAGAGATGTTATAAAGAACATTGGCTAATTTACAGTTTAAGTAGCCTTGAAGACTGGTTAGGTAAGGAAGATACTAACTCTCATTCTAGAGTTCCCACTTCTCCCTACACATGGGGGCTAACATCTCGTATCAAAACCTAAAATGATAAATCAAATTGAGGGCTTTAGTCATCACTCTAAAGTCATCTAATTCTACACCCTTCAAAGTTTATTTTCCTATTATTTTCACTCAATCATATGAATTACATTCTCATCCATACAATCTAATGTGATTCCATTTATTGACTGATACAATAAATACCATCTCAAATATTACATATTCTCACAACAGGTATTAACATCTTAATTGGCTAAATCAAGAAGTAAATGAAGTACAAGTTTTAAAATCATCACAACTTCTTCCAACATTAAAGCCTAGTACTTCACACAACTTTCTTCCAATACCTAATCACTTATCATTTTAAGGAAAAAGATAAAGAAGTCTACTCAAAATTCATGGAGAAAACACAACCACACTTAAGTTTGAAAGTAGAAATCATGCACACAAACAAGAAGTCTAAATTAAAATCAAATGTAGTCACAAAAATAAAAACTTATCTCAAATCCTCTCCACCAAAGTCTTGAAGTTCTTTTGAATCTCTTCCTTTACTTACAATACAAAGTACAACTTAAAATAAAAAGAAAAGGGGCGACGGCGGTTATGGGTGGCGGCGACGTGTGGTGGTTGGCTCTGGATGGATCCTCTGATGGATGGATGGATGGATCCTCCCCTTGATCTTCAATCCAAGTTTTTTTTTATAATTTTCTAAAAGGTGTCTTGGTGTCTCTTCAAAATGTGACCACATTCAATGAATCTTTTAGAAGTTGTCTCTTTTCAAAAGCCAATTGAATGAATTTTTGTGTCCATTAACTATACCCCACGTTTTCACCAAGGGTTGCTTTAAACACCTCTTAAAAAATTCGTCCAAATTCATTGAATAATCAAGTAACTACTTCTGGCGCTTAAGCGCGAGGTGCTTGGTGCTTAGGTGTAGCTCTCTTTATTTCACTGACGCGTAAGAGCCAGTCCTTGGAGCTTAGGATGAACTGGTGCTTAGGCGCCTGAGTTCATTTTCACACCTTCTTCATTTTTGCTTCAAATTTGATCTTTTTTACTTATTTCACCATTTTTCATCCATTTAATTGTACCTGAAAGAAAAAAACACACAAATACCTTTTATTAAAGTGTAATATCTCAACAATAGGTATAAAAATGTGTACATAAAGACTATATATTTTAGGTTTATCACCCCCCACATCAAATTTAATCAAACCTATGGTGAAATATTTCATGATTAAATTAACCAAAAGTAGAGCCCATGGAAAATATTTTTAACAGCTTAAAGTCCCCCCTAATGTAAGTCATGTAGGCCATGCATGAGCCACAAGCAAGCCATATGGCTTTGCCCAAGTCAAATGGAAGCCATGAAGCCATGCATGAGCCTCATGTAAGCCATCATGCCATTTATGGATAAAGGAGGAACCTCTTTCAACATCCTTTAAAAGTGCTTAACCATACCCATGCTTCACACTAACTGATCGCTACTTTCTCTATGGTAAACTTAGTGATGTAGGGTTTAAATATTATAATTTTGAAAATATATTTTAAAAAATTTAATCACTTAAATTTTCTACAACCTATCACTATTCATCGGGTATAAACGCAAGTGCACGTATCACTCAAGTAATATAGGATTTTCCTTAAATCCAAGTATCGATCCCACGAGGAAGACTGTAAATTGTATAGACTTTAGAAAAAGATCTAATTGAATATAAGGAGTCTTATCTAAGCAATAGTTTTGATTTTTAGTGAGTTAGGGAATTCTAATTAACTACTACTAACCCTTTAAGTTTTTTAATAAGCTAAGTACAGTAAGTTAAATGAAACATAAAGTTCAAGCTATTTTAGAGGTTCCCTCCCCTTATAATGAAACTAGCAGCTAGTGTAGGTGTAAATCAACTAGAATCCATAATTAAATTTGTGAAAAATAGGAGCATGTATTTTCTTTACCCTTTTCTAAGTGCATAAAAAAACTATGTTAACTTAGGAATTGTTTATGCTTGTTACCCTAGAAACTTTCTAGTTATCCCCATTAAAATCATCTCCCTATCTCTGTGCACTAACCTAAGGATTACTTTTTCTTCACCCTAAAGATTAGCGTGTTTTTCACTAGTTGATTCAAGCCATAGCCATCCCAGATCTTTATGGGTTCACAATGAATTTTAACGCTACAACTAGACAAATTGCAATGTAAATGAAGTTCAAATGAAAAACCATCACAATTACTAAATTAGCATGATTCAAATTAAATTCACTCACTACACATGGTGTTATTTCATTACAAAAGAAAGTAAATAAGGAATCTACTCAAATTTCAAGAAGAAAACCACAAAACATAACATCTTATATTAAAACAAAGTCAAGTACTATGAATTACTTCAATACAAGATAATAAAAATATAAGAAACTTATCTTATTCACTGATAAATGAAGAAAAAATCCACCCAAATTGTTCTCCTTGCAATCTTACAGCAATTCCTTACACCTCTCACAAATATCTCACATAAAATATAGAAAAGAAAAGAAACTTTCGCTTTTCCTCTCTTCTTCTCTCAACTTTCTTCTCTCAAGGCTTCTCTAATGTCTTCTTCCCCAATATGAATTGTTCCCTGCTAAACAAAAGCCTCCATTCGTGTGAAAAACTGCTAGAAAACTGCCCTAGACAGTTTGGTGCTTAGGCGCCTCTTCCTCTGTTGACCGGGGAAATGAATTGGCGCCTATGCGCCGATATGTGGCACTTAGGTGCCACCTACTCTGTCAATTCTTCAGGGATTGGTGCCTAAGTGCCTAATTTGATGTCAATACGCTATCGAGCGGCACCTAGGCACCAGTTCAGCTCTAAGCTCCACTGCTCCAATTGCCTCCTTTTCGCCCTGTTTTCACTCGAGTTCGCTCTAATTGCTTTACTTATTATACCTACAACCAAAAATATAAAAATATCTTCTATTATAGTGTAATATCATCAAAAATAAGTGTAAAATATAGGAGCAAATATAACATGTCAAAATCCTCCAAACTTAAAATTACTTATCCTTAAGTAATATTATAATTTAAGATTTTAATTGTTTATATGATGTAATGTGCTCTTCATGGCTTCCTATAATTTTGCTTTAAAAATGTTATAAAGTAATATAGGGGAAATTTTAGTGAATAGGGCTAGAACTAAAGTATCAGAATACTTTGTATTCAACCTACGAATTCAAATTTTCTATTTATTTAGAATTAAATTATAATTTGTCAAACATTATGATTCCTATGAAAGTATTAAAAATAGAATTAAAACACATATATCAGTAAGGCTTTAACTAATACCAAAGAAAATCAAGCTTAAGATTGTAATTGAGTTTTCTCCATTAAGACCATTAAGAAAATTCAAGTGAAACTTAAGAAAATTCAAGTGAAACCAATTTTTAAGTAGGCATCCCCTCAAACTTCTCCTCACTTTTCATTTTTTTCTATTTTTCTTTTCCTTCGATTTTGCTTTTCTTTTTCTTTCTGGATCATTTTCAATCATTTCTTTTTTTTTTCAATGTGAGGATTATTGTATCTGGACCAGCCTTTAATGGTTTTGAATTTCACTATCCTTCTCTTAAAGTTAAGAACTTATCACTTTCTCTCACTTGAAATTAGTTAGTATTAATTTAAAAATAGAGTTTAACAGAGGCTTTGTTCTTAAGAAGTATAGATCTAGGAATCTTAGTTTTTCAAAAATATAATTTATTTTTAGCAATATAAAAATCATTTTACTATATTTTCCTACTAAATATCTTAACTTTAAAACAATCCTATTTTTTTAAAATCTCAAGTAAACTTTCTATAACATCCCTAAAATGAAAACTATGCAATCCTAAAGGTAACATCACATACCTCATATCATTTTAAAATAAGATTAATTTAAAAAGTAAAATTACTAAGGACAAATAAAGTTCAAGTCTTTCTCTCTCTCTCTCTCTCTCTCTCTCTCTCTCTCCCCCCACCCAAACTTGATTTTTGAATATGTATAACATTAAGTGCTAGAATTTAAACAGGGAGAAAAGAAAACAAACTTTCTTTTATCACATGTGTACAAGAGTAAATGGAAATGACCAACATGCTTAAATAATTACATCTCAGCTCAGTAGTTTTAATATAAAATTGCTAAATAAAAACAAAAAGTTAATCAATTCATCTAAGCAGAAGCAATAAAACATAGAGTCCAATACATCTAACTGAAATGAAAATGAACACTACTACTACCAAGCAACGGTAAGGAAAGCATAAACACTAAAGTTCAATACATCCAACTGAAATGAAAATAAACAGTACTACTACCAAACAGTGGTAAGGAAAGCATAAAGACTAAAGTCTAATACATCCAACAAAAATGAAAATAAGCTACTACTCCTTCTCATCATCATCATCATCATCTGCATCGTCATCCTCATCCATTGAATTTTGATGTTCAAACATCTGATAAGGTAGATAGGAAGGAAACTCTATAATCTTATCTCATCTAAGAAAGTTCACAAGAGAAGCATGAAAACCAGCTTCAAAATCGCTACGCCACTTATTTCAAAAATCCAAATGTTCCAAATAATATGCATTATCATAACCTTGGGTTCGAACAACATCTATATAATCTTCTAAATTCTTCAAATAATCATAAATAGAGTCCAAATTAATAGGAGGTTGAGCAGAACCGCGTGAAGTAGATGGTCTAGAAGTAGAAGGAGCATCTCAAGTGCTAGCTCCACTACCAAGAATGACTTGTTTATAATATGAATGTACATTCGCTTTGCTAATTGGCTTCAGTGGATGTATTAACTCCTCCCAATTCTCAAATCCTGCACCAGACTGCAGACACATAGTGAAGGTAAGAGAAGAGTATATGATCCTGACTTTTTATAAGTTAATGCGATGTATATAATTATTTTCTTAATTTTCCTTACTTACAATTCTTACTTTGCAACAGCGCTAAAAACTTGATCACCAGCAATAACTAGGCAAAAACTTGACTTCGAAGCAAATAACAGTACAATTATTATATTTAAATATGAGATATTTCACAAGTATACGTATCGTTATCAAGTAATATAGGTTTTCTTAATTAAGCCCCAAATATTGAACCCATAGAGAAAACTACAATATGCAATTACAAATTAGATAACAAGTTCTACTTAGCAAAACATTCTTACTCAAAGTTTAGATGTTATAATAGGAATGCAAGTTTGATTCTTTTTGTAATTTTTGATAATTGAAAATAAATTAAACAACTAACTAAACTTAAGTAGATACTGGTAAAATGAAGGCAAGATAAATAAAATATTTTTTTCCTTATCATGAAGCAGTAATAAGTACAGGAATTCTATTGTGAAAGTATTCAAATTGTGTTGTGTCAAATGGGAGCAATAATATTTCTTACCCTTGCTAGAGATGATATAAAGAATATTAGCTAATTTAAAGTTTGAATATTCTTGAAGACAGGTTAGGTAAGGAAGATACTAGCTCTCATTCTAGAGTTCCCTCTTCTCCCTCCATCTGGGGGCTAACATCTTGTATCAAAACCTAAAACTATAAATTAAATTGGGAGCTTTAGCCTATCATTCTAAAGTCTTCTAATTCTACACCCTTTAAAGTTTATTTCCCTGTTTATTTACACTCAATAATATGGATTACATTTTCATCCATACAATTTTGTGTGATTCTTACCATTTGTTGACTGAGACAATACCATCTCAGATCTTACATCTTCTCACAATAGGTATTAACATCTTAATTGACAAAATCATGAAGTAAATAAAGTACAAGGTTTAAAATCATCATAACTTCTTCCAACATTAAAGATTAATACTTCACACAACTTCCATCCCACACACACAACTTCCATCCAATACTTAATCACTTATCATTTTAAGGAAAAAGATAAAGAAAACTACTCAGAATTCATGAAGAAAATACAACCACACTTAAATTTGATAGTAGAAGTCATGCAAACAAGCAAGAAGTCTAAATTAAAATTAATTATAGTCACAAAGATAAAAACTTATCTTAAATCCTCTTCACCAAAGTCTTGAAGTTCATTTAAATCTTTCCTTCACTCACACTACAAACTACAACCTAAAATAAAAAGAAAAGTGGACGGCGGCGGCGGCGACAATGAACGTTGGCGGCGTCGACGTATGAGTATGATGGATGATGGCTTTGGATGGATGGATGGATGCCTTCTTCTTCAATCCAAGTCTTCTTTTATAATTTTCCAAAAGGTGTCTAGGTGTATCTTCAAAATGTGTCCATGATACACCAAAAATATATACATTTTTAGACCCATATTTTATACTCATTTTTTTGTGATATTTCACCTTAAAGGAAGGTATTTTTCATGATTTATTGCAAGTTGTTGATTTTTAGGATTTAAAGCAAAAAGGAAGAAAAAATGACAGAATTTGGAGTTAAAATGGAGTTTTTGAAGAAATGTTCAGCACCGACGGTGCCATTTGATAGAGAGCACATATTTTATTTACGAACCACTGACGCCGAAGGCGACAGAATGGGCGCTGATGGCGCCAGTGTCGGTGCAGGCTCTATTTCTAGAAGATTCAACGAATTTGGATTCTTTTTGAAGAGTTTTTGGATGAACCTATTTTTTTTTGATGCACCTATTGGAAAACCAACCTCAGGCTCTATTTAAAACCGAAATTGATCAGAAAAGATGCCTTTTCGCGCCCCTTCACACACTTTAACCGCTTTCCACTCTCTTCCACGCTATTCCACATTCTATTTAGCCACGTAGAGTCCATTAGTCATTTAATTCCCTTATAGTTTTGAGTTTTTGTGGTGAGTTTAAGTGTGAATTATTCTCTAAGAGTGTTGGAGAGGGAGAGAAGTGAGAGATTTCTTCTTCCTACATTTCCTAAGAGAGGCTACAAGAGATTTGATTTGAGAAAGAGTTTCAGATAAGTGTTGTTTGTTTATTATTATTGTATGAACTTTCTTTTATATATAAAATTTGTGTTTTGTTGTATCTCTCTCATGAAGTTTAAGTAGTTTCCTTTATCTTTCTCCCTACTCTGAGATATGACAAAATGACGAGATAATTTGGATGTGCCAATGTTAAAATATAAAATAAATTGTGATGATTTTTCAACTGCGTTCTTAATTTACTTTTTGATCTGGCCAATTGAATTATTAAAAGATGTTATGAAACATATGATTCAGGAAATGGAGTATGAGTTTTACAACAGAGTGAGAATCACATTTAAGTGCATGAAGGAGTATTTCGTTCATGGAATTAAGCGCAAATAAATAGAGAAATATATATTGTTGGTTGTAGAATTGAAGATTTTTAGGATGACAGACTAAAATCTCCAATTTGATATTAGTGTTTAAGAATTAAAGCGAGAGTTAGCCTTCAGGGGAAGGGAAGTGGGAGCTAGTATCCTCCTAGCCTAGCCACGGATTTAGGGACTAAACCTAAGATTAGCCAATTATTTTCTATAACACTAAATTAGGGTAGAGAATTAAAATTGCTCCTATTTGGCACAATACAAATTTAAATCATTTATCTCATCTCATTTCACTAAAAACTCATTGCAGTGGGAAAGATGCTTTTTCATATTAGAAAACTTCATCACATAAACATAGTTTAATAGTTACTGTTTTATAGTTACCGTTTAAACTTTACATTTTAGTTTTGCTAGTAGTTAATAATTTAGTCTGATAGTATCTCAAACAATTTGAAATTATGACAGTAATTTTGTTTTATTTTTATGAATTTCCTAGTTAATTTATTATTTCAAATTTAAACTTTCCTCGTAGGATCGGTATTTGAGACTTAAATAAAAAATCTTATTTTACTTGATAACGATACGTATACTTGCGTAGAATCCTAACATTAAGTGTTTAACGTTATTATTCATAAAATACCACATTTAAGTTTTGGCACCGTTGTAAAGCGGAGTCAACTTTATAAATTTTACACAATTATGTTTTCCGGGATCAAGTTTTTGGCGCCGTTGCCGGGGAAGGTAACGATAAATTAAATAGATTTGGTAAATTAGGAAATTTAGAGATAAAATATAAAAAAAATCAAAAAATATTTAAAATAAATTTTTTTTTAAAAAAATAATTATATATACTTAAGAGTATTTTTAAGAAATTTTTCTTTGCTTATTATATTTGTTTATGCAAAATATTGGATCTAAAGGTTTAGTACCTTACGATTCAGAATTAGAATGTACTATTAGAAAAATTCAAAAACAACAAAAAGAAATTAAAAATTTGAACGAAATGACGAATAACTTAGATAATTAAATAAATAAAAATCCACAAAAAGCTTTAAAAGATTATGCTAATCCTACAACAGATGAACTTCACTTAACTATTCAAAATCCCGATGTTGCTGCAAATTCATTTGACCTTAAACCTGTTATTATCCAAATGGTACAAAATAATCAGTTTGGAGGAACACCAACTAAAGATTTTAACTTACATCTTGCTAGTTTTCTTGAAATATGTGCTACTTTTAAATATGATGGAGTGTCTAATGATGATGTTAGGCTTAGACTTTTTTCTTTTTCATTAAGGGATAAAGCTAAAGACTGGTTAAATTCATTAACACCTAGATCTATCAGAACTTGGGGAGAACTATCACAAAAATTTTTGGCTAAATATTTTCCACACTCGAAAACTGCTAAGCTTAGAAACGATATTACATCTTTTTGTTAGTTTGAAGGGAAATCGATATATAAAGCCTGAAAAAGACCATGCTTTACCAGATTGGTAAATAATTCAAACATTTTATAAAGGATTAGTAGGATCACTTATATCTAATAGATGCTGCTGCAGGAGGATCACTAATGTCAAAACCTTTTGATGAAGCATACTCTTTAATAGAAGAAATGACTACTAACAATTTTCAATGGCCCTCTAAATGGATAAATTCTAGAAGAGTAGCTAGTATTCATGACTCTGATGCAATGTCTATTTTAGCATCTCAAATTGCTACTATATCAAAAAATATTGATCAAATTGGAGTGAACTATTCTCAAATACCACCATTATTAGAGGAAAATTTGCTATGACAGATAATTGATACTTAATCATCTTATGAAACTTTGAATGCTATAAATACTTGAAATAACAATCCCTATTCTAATTATTACAACCCTGGATGGAAAAATCACCCTAATTTTAGTTGGAATAATTATAAAAATTCAATGAACCCCTCAGGAAATTTAAATAACCAAGGAAATCCTAATTATCGACGTTATTGTCCTCCTGGATTTAACTCTAACCCTAACCCATAAATTAAGGAAAAGAAGTTGACGATGGAAGAAGTAATGCTGAATATGAGAAATCAAATACAAAATCAAGGGGTTGCTATTAGAAATATTGAAAATCAATTAGGACATATTGCTACTGCACTTAGTAACAGGCCTTCAGGAAATCTTCCGAGTACTGTGGAAGTTAATCCCAAAGATCAAAATAAGGAACATATTAAGCTATTCAATTACGAAGTGGAAAAGAAGTTGAAACAAGAATCCAAAGGGAAATTAAAGTTGATGAGGAGAAGGAAGAGATTGAAAGTGACCATAATGAAAATGAACAAATACAAGTTTCTTTAGAAAAACCACTACCTCCGTTTCCTCAATGATTGAAGCAGAAGAATAAAGATAAAAGATAAACAAATTATAAAATTTTTGAAAATCCTTAAAAAGTGAACAATAAATATTCATTATCATTGGGCTTTGGAACAAGTTTCAAGTTATATGAAATTTATGAAAGATATACTAAACAAGAAAAGGAAGTTTGCAGATCATGAGACTGTTGCACTCAGTGAAGAGTGTAACACTATTATTCAGAAAAAGCTTCCTGAAAAGTTAAAAGATCATGGTAGTTTTATTATACCTTGTGCAATTGGTGAAAAGTTTTTTGGAAAAGCATTATGTGATTTAAGAGTATCAATCTTATGCCTCTATCTAATTTTAAACATTTAGATTTGGGAGAGATTTCCCCTACTAAATAAATAAAAATCCACAAAAAGCTTTAAAAGATTATGCTAATCCTACAACAGATGAACTTCACTTAACTATTCAAAATCCCGATGTTGCTGCAAATTCATTTGACCTTAAACCTGTTATTATCCAAATGGTACAAAATAATCAGTTTGGAGGAACACCAACTAAAGATTTTAACTTACATCTTGCTAGTTTTCTTGAAATATGTGCTACTTTTAAATATGATGGAGTGTCTAATGATGATGTTAGGCTTAGACTTTTTTCTTTTTCATTAAGGGATAAAGCTAAAGACTGGTTAAATTCATTAACACCTAGATCTATCAGAACTTGGGGAGAACTATCACAAAAATTTTTGGCTAAATATTTTCCACACTCGAAAACTGCTAAGCTTAGAAACGATATTACATCTTTTTGTTAGTTTGAAGGGAAATCGATATATAAAGCCTGAAAAAGACCATGCTTTACCAGATTGGTAAATAATTCAAACATTTTATAAAGGATTAGTAGGATCACTTATATCTAATAGATGCTGCTGCAGGAGGATCACTAATGTCAAAACCTTTTGATGAAGCATACTCTTTAATAGAAGAAATGACTACTAACAATTTTCAATGGCCCTCTAAATGGATAAATTCTAGAAGAGTAGCTAGTATTCATGACTCTGATGCAATGTCTATTTTAGCATCTCAAATTGCTACTATATCAAAAAATATTGATCAAATTGGAGTGAACTATTCTCAAATACCACCATTATTAGAGGAAAATTTGCTATGACAGATAATTGATACTTAATCATCTTATGAAACTTTGAATGCTATAAATACTTGAAATAACAATCCCTATTCTAATTATTACAACCCTGGATGGAAAAATCACCCTAATTTTAGTTGGAATAATTATAAAAATTCAATGAACCCCTCAGGAAATTTAAATAACCAAGGAAATCCTAATTATCGACGTTATTGTCCTCCTGGATTTAACTCTAACCCTAACCCATAAATTAAGGAAAAGAAGTTGACGATGGAAGAAGTAATGCTGAATATGAGAAATCAAATACAAAATCAAGGGGTTGCTATTAGAAATATTGAAAATCAATTAGGACATATTGCTACTGCACTTAGTAACAGGCCTTCAGGAAATCTTCCGAGTACTGTGGAAGTTAATCCCAAAGATCAAAATAAGGAACATATTAAGCTATTCAATTACGAAGTGGAAAAGAAGTTGAAACAAGAATCCAAAGGGAAATTAAAGTTGATGAGGAGAAGGAAGAGATTGAAAGTGACCATAATGAAAATGAACAAATACAAGTTTCTTTAGAAAAACCACTACCTCCGTTTCCTCAATGATTGAAGCAGAAGAATAAAGATAAAAAATTTATAAAATTTTTGAAAATCCTTAAAAAGTTAACGATAAACATTCCTATCATTGGGCTTTGGAACAAGTTTCAAGTTATATGAAATTTATGAAAGATATACTAAACAAGAAAAGGAAGTTTGCAGATCATGAGACTGTTGCACTCAGTGAAGAGTGTAACACTATTATTCAGAAAAAGCTTCCTGAAAAGTTAAAAGATCCTGGTAGTTTTACTATA
>NW_018164567.1:856848-870748 GCF_001263595.1 Phalaenopsis equestris
ATTCCTTCAAGAATTATACCACCTAAACTTGAACTATAAGTATTACTGTTTTGTAGATGGATATACCGGGTATCATCAAATTCTAATTGCTCCTGAGGATCAAAAGAAAACAACATTTACAAGCCCTTATGGAACATTTGCTTTTCGTAGAATGTCTTTTGGACTATGCAATTCACATGCGACATTTCAAAGATGTATGATGTCAATTTTTAGTAATTTTATTGAGCATGGAATGGAAGTATTTATGGATGATTTCTCTATATTTCATTCGAATTATGTTCAAATAATTTAAAAAAAGTTATGGAATTATGTGAAAAAATCAATCTAGTATTAAATTGGGAAAAATGTCAATTTATGGTTGCAGGAGGTATTGTGCTTGGGAAAAAGTCATTCTGCTATTAAATACTTAATGCAAAAGAAGGATGCTAAATTAAGATTAACTAGATGAATACTTCTATTGCAAGAGTTTCATTTTACTTTGATTGATAGTGTTGACCTCACTTTTGGTTGAGGTCTAGAAACTTCTTTAGTAGCCTAGGTCTAGCCATAGGACTTTCCTATTGACTAGTCTTAGTAATGAGGAATGCATAAAAGCATTTGAACTGTTGACAGCAAATTTAATCACTGCACCTATAATAGTTCCACCTGATTGAGAGAAACCATTTAAAATAATGTGCGATGCCAGTGATTATGCTGTTAGAGATGTTTTAGGACAAAGACACAACAAAGTTTTTAAAGTAATATATTATTCTACTAAAGCTCTAAATGATGCTCAAATTAATTACACTACTACTGAAAGAGAGTCATTAACTATTGTCTATGCCTTTGGTAAATTTAGACCTTACTTGATTGGAACCAAATGAATAGTGCATACAGATCATTCTGCTATCAAATACTTGATACAAAAGAAGGATGATAATTAGATGGATACTTCTTTTGCAAGAGTTTAATTTTATTGTAGTTGATAGAAAGGGAAATGATAATCAAATAGCTGATCATTTGTTTAGGCTAGAAAAAGAAATATTAACTAATTTTGCAAATGAAATTTTAGAAAATTTCCCTAATGAACAATTTATAATATTGATGAAATGAATATACCGTCGTATGCCGATATAGTAAATTATATTGTATGTGATATTCTACCACCAGATATTAAGAATCAACAATTAAAGAAATTTATATATGATTCAAAATTTTATTTTTGGGATGACCCATATTTATATAAACAATGAAAAGATCTAATTATTAGAAGGTGTGTGCCTCATGAAGAAACTCAACAAATAATTGAAAGATGTCATGATTCTGAATTTGGAGGACATTTTGGAACAAATAGAACTACATATAAAATTTTGCAAACTAGATTTTATTGGCCTACTCTTTTTAGAGATGTTAGTGTATATTAAAACATGCGATCGATGTCAGCGAGTAAGAAATATTTCTAGAAGAAATGAAATGCCTCTAAATTATACATTGGAAGTTGAAATTTTTGATGTGTGGGGATTAGATTTTATGGGACCATTTATGTCTTCATTTGGAAATGTATATATATTACTTGCTGTTGATTATATGTCCAAATGGATTGAAGCTGTTGTTGTTTCTAAATGTGATGCTCGAAGTGTTTCTAAATTTTTAATAAAAATATTTTTACAAGATATAGAATGCTAAGAGTAATTATTATAGATTGAGGATCCCATTTTAGAAATAAGAGAATCAAGAAATTGATTAAAAAATATGATATTATGCATAGATTCTCTACTGCTTATCTTCATCAGATTAGCGGTCTAGCAGAGATAACAAATCATATAATAAATCAAATTTTAGAAAAAGCTGTAAATCCCTATAAATTGGATTAGTCTGCTAGATTAGATACTGCATTATGGGCATACAGAACTGTTTATAAGACTCATATAGGAATGTCCCCATATATGCTTATTTTTGGAAAAACATGCCACTTACCAGTAGAATTGGAGCATAAAGTATTTAGAGCTATTAAGAAATTTAATTTTAATCTAAAACATCCAAGTGAGAAAAGATTATTGCAACTTAATGAACTTGAGGAGATTAGAAATGAAGCATATGATAATGCAAAAAACTATAACGAGAAAATGAAAATATGACATGATCGCGGAAGATTATTAAAAAGAAGTCTGAACCTGGACAAGAAACTTTATTATATAATACAATATTGAGATTATTTCCAGGAAAACTTAAATTCAGATGGTTAGGACAATTTTAATGTGATTAAAGTTTATCATTATGGAACTATTGTTATTAAAGATTCTAAAATTGGAAAAATATTTAAAATTAATGAGCATCGATTGAAACATTATTATGAAGGACACATGCTACAATTTAAAGAAATTTTGATGTTAAGTCATCCTGATTAAACAATGGTACGTTGGGCTGATGACGTTAAACCAAGCGCTTTGTGGGAGGCAACCCATATATATAAATCAATATATATCTATATATTACTATTTTGTTTAATAAATGTTTTTAGGAAATAATAATATTTTTGAATCCTACACAATTTTATATATCATAAATTAAGACAAATATTGGTATTGGAGGACAAATTTGGAATTGAATTAAATAAAAAAATAAAAGACGTGATTTTGGCCTCTGACACTGACAACCCCCGTCTATATGGATCATGGCACCGACACGCCATCGAGAGTGCTGACGGCATCCCAAGCAGTTTTGCTCGTTCAGGACGAATGTGGCAGACTTTGGAGGGATTGCGCTCCTAAATAACCGCCGAGAGGTTTTTTTAAAGGCCTAAAAACTGCCTTGGACAACCAAAAACTTCCAAATTTCTAATTCCAAAGCTTCCAATTCCAGAAATACTTCCAAGTATGGAGTTTTCAATAGAAGAAAGTTTATCAGTTTTGACGCGCAGAGATTATACGACAAAGTCATTACGAAAAATAGACTTATCAAGGAGATAGACTTATCAAGGAGAGAGGAGAGAGGTTTTATCAATCATGGATTGAGTAATCCAAGTTCATAGATTGAGAAAATCATTGTACAGAGATGTTGGGAAGTTCTGTGCTACACTACCGCTGTAGTTGTTGTGCCTATAGTAAAGGAATTCTATGCTAACTTACATGGAATTACCCAAGGAGTCATCTTCGTTCGAGGTAAGGCTGTACCATTTACTCAAACTTGAATTAATGATTTATATATGATAGAAAACGTGTCAATCTGTCATTATACAAATTTTTTCCTAACAAGAGATATGATGCAAGATGTATATAGCTTTCTGACGGATAAAAATGATAATTGGGAAATCAAAGTTGAGGGATACATTAATTTTTCCACTTCACTGCTTAATCCAATATAAAAAAAATGACATTTCTTCACATCTACAAAATTACTCCCTACCATGAAGATTATTAGAGTTACAAGAGAAAGTGTCATTTTAAACTATTGATTTTAAACTATTTTTTAAACTATTGCATTCAAATTGAAAAGTCCATTGATGTGGGATCGATTATTTTAAAATCTATTATGGGTATTATTATGAATGGGCCAATATATGGACTAGGGCATCCTTCTACAATTTTTTTACTTTGCAATCAATCTCAAGTGTCATATGAAAGTTGGGAGAAAGTATTATTACCTTGGGAGCCCATGATTCCTATTGATAATAATTATATTGGGAATGAAAATGAAACATTAGATATTATTTTGGATCATTCATCACATACTTCAACACCATTAATGTCACAAACAGTTGGAAGTTCAATAACTTTGGAGAAGAAAATGAAGAAAGAAAATTTGACTGATCAATTCCCGTACCAACCCTTCTACAATTTGTACGCCATTACCAGTCTATGGGAGATATTAGAGGAGGAGAAAGTACTGAAGATGAAACAAAATAATTGAAGAAGTTGGACTCTCTACTATTTTAAAGTAATTATGTTTTCAATGTGATTGTGTGGATTTAATTTACCTTACTTTACTTTATTTTGCTTTAGAACTCTATTAACTTTGATTGTGTGTATAGTTTTGTGTTAGCGTTCTAGTGTTGTGGCTTGATTTCGACGCTGAATTATAATTTAGTTTGTTTTATGTATGTGAAAGTGTGATTAGAAAAATGTATTTGTAAAAAGTGATTTTCATACATAAAAGTTAGTTTGGTGTTGATTGTAAAAATGCTTGTTTGTGAATTATTTTAAGATGAAAATTAGTGTTCAAAAGAGACTAAATAAATTTTGGAGTGAATTGAAAGAAAGTTAAAAATTACGAAAATCAAATAAGTGAATTTTTGGCCACTGGCGCCGACGGTGCCGACGTGGGCGTCGAGAGCGCCCTCGACCCGAAAACCACCCAAACCCCTTAACATTCGCGCTTTGCCCCTTTAACCCTTTAAAACTCATGATTTTCACCATAAACTACCATTTTTACCCTTTGAGTTGCCTTCAACCTCCAATTTTTGCACCTAGGGCTCACTTTTGCTTGGATTTGAGGCAATTTTAAGGCAAAGGAAATTTGGATTTCATCTTCTCTAGGTAAGAGCTACACTTTAAACTAAAAAAAATTAATTTTCACCAAGGATTTATGTCACATTACCGAGATTCAAAAATTTTGGAATTTTTTGAGAGATTTTTAGAAAACTATTTGGTCAAGAACTCTTACTTAGTAGATTTAAGTTTAAAGCTTGTTACATTGTGATTTAAAAATTTTTGGAATTTATTCAAATTTTTATTGAGTTTTCTTAGATTTCCCATGGCACCAACAAGGAGCAAAGGAAAAGAGTAAAATAGACTATGATGAAAAAGAAATGTTAGCTTCAAGGCTCGTGCTCGATTTAATAGTCTACTTGAGCATAAAAAGTAATTCCGGATCATAGTTTTAAAAATCTGGGAGGAGATGTCGAGCAATTACTCAATGTTCAGCAGTGGGAAAATTTCAATTATTTTACTGTCGATGCGATTATTGGTGTGGTGATTGAATTCTATGCCAACTTTACTGAGGTTTTCGATGACTTTGTTTTTGTTCGTGGAAAAATGGAGTTTTCTCCTTGGGAAATTGATGGAATTTACTTCATGGAAAATTAATGAATTTTATCAGTTAGAGGATGTGTATAGCTACCAGTATAAATCATTTTCTGCTAAATCATTTTCTGCTACAAGGCCTTAGATGAAGTTATTTCTTTTCTTACTGATGGAAGAGGAGCTTGGAAGGTAAAGAATGATGTTAAGGTAAACGTCCCTCTTTCTATGTTAAATATAGTATCTAAGGCCTGACACTACTTTATTTCTGGAAGAATGATACCAACAAATCATCATAGCGAGGTTATAAAGGATAGAGCCATCTTAAACTTCTGTATCCAGAAGATGAGAAGGGTAGGTGTAGACTCTATTGTTTATAGAAGCACTCATTCTATTTCTTTGGGAGAGACTACTGGTAGTTTAGCACACCCTTCCCTGATCTTCACTCTATGTGAACAGACAGGAGTTGATTTTAGAATGGATGAGGAGAGGACTGAACCTCTAAAACCTATTGAGCCTGCCAATATTAAAACTTATGAATCTCATGTTGGATGGAGATCTGGAAATAGAACCAGGGATATTCCTTCTACTTCAAGTACCACTACTTATAGTACCCCTACTCTCTAGGAACTTATGGAGTAAATGATGATCCAACAGGGAGATATCTTGAGAATGGAAAGTAGAATGGAAAATATGGAGGCCAGAAATGCACACAATGATGATTTGACAAGACGAAAGTTTGAATATGATGCTACTTATGATGATGCGTTAGATACATGAGGGGTGATCATTCAATTCAGTTTTCTACTCACCCTATTTTTACCCCATATCAACAATTGCCCCTTATCAGCAGCAAAATTTGGATGTGAAAGATGAAGAAGATGATGATTGGTGATGTTTTAGTTAGATTTTTATTTAGTATATGTTTGGTTGTACTTTATTGTTGAGACTCATTGTTTTTAGAGCGTGACACTTTATTTTAAATGTTATGTTGTATTGTGAACAGTGGATTTGTGAAATTGTTTTTACATTGGAAATCATTTTAGTACTATTGTTAGTTTTTAGTATTTTCTTGAATGTATTTGTAGTTAACTCTTTCTCAATAAAATTTTTATATGTATTATGTGTTATTTAATGTTTTGAGTATTGTAGTTTTTTATATTAGCACCTGCAATAGTTCAGAGTTAAGTTTCAATATCAGAACCTTCAACAGTTAAGTCTTTCCCTTATATATAAAATGTTTTCTTTCACCCTTTATTTTTTTAGTTTTTCATGTTAAATCTTTTAAAAATTTAAGTTTGGGGGGGAAAGAAAAATACTTAATTTTAGTTGTCCTCAATTAGCTATATTTTCAAAATATTTTAAAATTTGACATGACCTTTGCATGACCTTTGGTATTAGAGTGGTATTAGAGGGTAACTTTAGATAACTATATTTGTGTTTCTAAATATATAGTAAACTTAAGTGAAAATTTTCAATAATAATGGCTAATTTTAGAGATTAAGATATTTAGTATGATAAAATAAGACTATGTTCTTCTCTTGTAAGTAAAGGAATTTGTATTTTTGAAGTATTAAAAATCTTAGAGATTCATATAAGAAGAAAAGAATAAAACTTTATGAAAAATCTTTAAAGCTAATATAAATTTATAAAGTGAAGAAATGTGAAAAGTTTTTAACTTTAAGAAGAGGATAGTGAAGTTCAAAATCATTAATGGCTATCTAGATATAGTAATCCTTACATAAAAAAAAGAGAAACAAAATAAAAGAAAAAGGATTGAAAATGATCCTGAAAGAAAAAAAAAGAAAAAGAAAAAAAAGAAAAATATGTGAGGAGAACCTTGAGGAGATGCTTAATTAAAAATTGGCTTCACTTGAATCAACTTAAAGAAGAAAACTTGGCTACATTTTCTAAACTTATATTTCAGTATTAGTATATTTACTAGTAAAGTTTCATGAAGTTCTTTTTCATATGAATATTCTAAGTGGCTTTATTATGAATAATTTGCAATTTTCCTTGAAAAGAATAGAGAATAAAAAATTTTAGACTTGACTGCTAGATATTCTTATACATTTAGTATTAATTGGAGTTATTTTACATTTTTCTTAAGTTATGCTATTGTACTTAGTGAACTAAAATATAGAAATCTAGAAGTTAAATTCTTTGTCATTAGTCATATTTTATGTAATAAAGAAGTTACTTGAGGAAAAGTAACATTTAAGTTTGGGGATTTTGATACACCAATAATATAGGCATTTTTAGACCCATATTTTATACTCATTTTTGGTGATATTGTACTTTAAAGGAATGTATTTTTCATGTTTTATTGTAGGTTGTTGATTTTTGGGACTTGAAGCAAAAAGGATGGAATTTGGAGTCAAAATGGAGTTTTTGAAGAAATGTTCAACGGAGTCATTTGACAGAGAGCACTGATTTTATTTACGGACCACTAGCGTCGTCGGTGCCTAAAATAGGCATCGACGGTGCCAGTGTCGGTGTAGGCCCTATTGCTAGAAGATTCGATGAATTTGGATGCTTTTGAAGAGTTTTTGGATGCACGTATTGGGAAACTGACCATAGGCTCTATTTAGAGCCAAAATTGATCAGAAAAGATGCCTTTCGTGACCCTTCACACCCTTGAACCGCTTTCCACTCTCTTCCACGCTATTCAACATTCCATTTAGCCACTTAGAGTCCAATAGTCATTTAATTTCTTTATAGTTTTGAGTTTTTGTGGTGAGTTTAAGTGTGAATTCTTCTCTAAGAGTGTTGGAGAGGGAGAGAAGTGAGAGATTTCTTCTTCCTACATTTTCTAAGAGAGGCTACAAGGGATTTACTTTGAGAAAGAGTTTAAGATAAGTGTTGTTTGTTTATTATTGTTGTATGAACTTTTTTTTATATATGAAATTTTTGTTTTGTTGTATTTTTCTCATGAAGTCTAAGTAGTTTTCTTTATCTTTCTCCCTACTCTGAGATATGGTGAAATGAAGAGATAATTTGGATGTGCAAATGCTAAAATATAAAATAAATTGTGATGGTTTTTCAACTGCATTCTTAATTTACTTTTCAATCTGGCCAATTAAATTGTTAAAATATGTTGTGAAACATATGACCCGGGAAATGGAGTATGAGTTCTATAATAGAGTGAGAATCACATTTAAGTCCATGAAGGAGTATTTTGTTTATGGAATTAAGTGCAAATAAATCGAGAAATATACATTGTTGGGTGTAGAATTGGATATTTTTAGGGTGACAGAATAAAATCTCCAATTTGATCTTAGTGTTTAAGAACTAAAGCGAGAGTTAGCCTTTTGGGGAAGGGAAGTGGGAGCTTTGGAGTGGGAGCCAGTATCCTCCTAGCCTAGCCACGGATTTAGAGACTAAACCTGAGATTAGCCAATGATTTTCTATAACAGTGAATTAGGGTAAATAATTAAAATTATTCCTATTTGGCACAATACAAATTTAAGCCATTTATTTCATCTCATTTCACCAAAAAACTCATTGTAGTGGGAAAGATATTTTTTCATATTAGAAAACTTTATAACATAAATATAATTTAGTAGTTACTGTTTTAAACTTTGCATTTAAATTTTGCTAGTAGTTAATAATTTAGTTATGATAGTATTTCAAAGATTCAAATTAGTGATAGTAATTTCGTTTTATTTATGTGAATTTCCTAGTTAATTTATCATTTCAAATTTAAACCTTCCTCGTGGGATCGATATTTGAGAGTTAAATAGAAAGTCTTATATTACTTGATAACGATACGTATACTTGCGTAGAATCCCAATATTAAGGGTTTATTATTATTCATAAAATACCACATCAAGTTTTTGGCACGTTGTAAAACAGAGTTAACTTTATAAAGTTTACACAATTATATTTTCTGGGATCAGTCCACATTCACTGAATCTTCTAGAAGTTGCCTCCTTTCTAAAGCTAATTGAATGAATTTTTGTGTCCATTAAATATTTCCCACGTTTTCACCAAGGGTTGCTTCAAAAACCTCTTCAACAATTTGTCTAAATTCATTGAATCATCAAGTAGCTACTTCTAGTGCGTAAGCGCAGGGTTCTGGGTGCTTAGGCGTGGCTCTCTCTGTTTTACTGGCGTGTAAGCGCCAGTCCTGGACGCTTAGGCACCTCAATTCAATTTCACACCTTCTTCATTTTGCTCTAATTTTGATTATTTTTCACTCCTTTCACCATTTTTATCCATTTGATTGTAACTGAAAGAAAATTACATAAATACCTTTCATTAAAGCACAATGTCTTAAAATATATATAAAAATGTGTACATAAAGACTATATATTTTAGGTGTATCAAAATCCTCCAAACTTAAAATGTTACTTATCCTCAAGTGACACTCCAATCATCTAAAACCAAAATAAGTAGATTATGTAAATGAGTTTCTTTAGGACATTCTAAAATTTTGATCTAGAAATATAGTAGTCCAATTTATAAAAAATGTTAGTAAATGAGACCAACTTAGAGTTTTAAAAATTTTTAATGTTAAGAAGTCTGAAAATATGAGTTTCTATCTAATTCAGAAATATTGTAAATTCTTCAAATATAGAGTTTAAGCATTCTATCTTCTCCATTTAAATTGTTTTATTAAGAACAATTATACTTACTATATTATATCTTTAAACTTAAGAGTTTCTCAAGTCTTATACTTTAAAAAAATTAGATGTGGAACTAATTTTTTTATTAGGCATCATTCCTCAAGCTTTCCCTCCCTTTTTCAACTTTCACTTTTTTTTTCTTATTTTTTTTTCAGGTGATGATTACTATATCTAGATAGGCCTTTAATGATTTTGAATTTCACTCCTCCTTTCCTAAAACAAAGTTTTGATATCAAAGTTTTGATATAAATGTTTTGATATAAATCTTTTACTAATTTTGAAAATTATTTTACTTCCCTAAGTCTAAGCCTTTTATTAATTTTTGCATCATTCCTCAAGCTTGAAAATTTTTTTCAGGTGATGATTACAATTATAATACTAGTTTTGAAAATTATTTTTAATAAAAGAAATTTAAGTATTGAAAATAAAAGTCTAACCCTTCTAAAATTTTCAAAAATACAATTGCTCCTACTAAAGATAGTTACACAATATGTAGTTACACAATATTTATCATTTCCATCCTAAAAATTGTTAACTTTAAATTTTTCTTCATTACTATAGGTTTTAACTAAATTCTCTTACTCAATTCTATATTCAAAAATTTACTTCCATTTACTTCCCTAATATAACTTGATTTCTTTTGAATCACTAAGTCTCATGATAATATTCGTTCTTGTTTTTATTTGTAGCACATTTGAGAGCTAATAAACTCAAGTTTTTAAAAAAATTTTCATCCCCCCAAACTTAAATTTTTAATAAGATAAAATATTTTAGCATCATATAATGAATGAAAACTAAAAATGAAATTCTTGCAGGAATTTTTACATCTTAAATATACAAGTACAAAAATTAAAAACAGGAGTAAAAATTTAATTGATTAAAATTTACTTTAACTTGACATATTGAGATTCATTAGACTTCTATGCAGTGGAGGATAACATATAAACAAATAAACACACTGACAGACATTCACAACTGTAATATAAGGAAAATATTTGGTAGCAAATTGAAAATTTTAAACATGAAGTTCTTAAGTAAAAGTTAGTAATATTTTAAACCTTCTTAAGATTCAGGATTAAGTTCAACATAAACTAACTAACTACACTAAACAACACAGTTAACACAATTACTACCACAAATACAAAACATAACTACTCATGAGAACATAAATATATCACAATAGTGTCTAATAAAATAAAACACAAACAAAACAACAATGCAGTATAACTGTACCACCAAAAAGTTCACAACAATACATAAAATCTAAATCGTAGAACTTAGTCTAATCTTCTTTCACCTCATCAGCATCACATTCGTCACTATGACAAAAAGTTGTAGGCTCATATGATGGATATTTTGGACATGGAGGGAAAACTGCACTTTGGTCACCTCTCAGAAGGTTTTCCATAGATGAGTGGAATTTCTCCTCATAATCACTATGTCTCCTCATATATCCATTCATTTGATCTGCAAAATTTTCTAAAGTCAATACCTTATCAGCAGCATAGTTGATGTTGTCTAACATTTTTTGCAATAAATGTGAATGTGAATCAGATCCAGAAGTCTGACCTTGTGATGTCAAAGCAAGTGAGGTAGAAGCACGAGATGTAGAGGCACTTGAACTGCTAGAAAATCTACCTCTCCAGCCAAAGATCGGTGATGTGAATAAGACTTCACACTAACACTTGTAATGGGCTTGAGTGGCTGCAGTATCTCTTCCCAGCTATCAAATCTAACACCTGCCTGCTCATATAATGAAAAGATTAAGGATGCGAACCCAAACCTGTAGTAGTAGCATCGATGACATAACTGATGATAGTCTCATAAATTAGAGCTCCAATGTTAGTGGGCTTGAACTGTTGAATGCAATAGTTCAAGGTAGCTCTATCTTGAGTCACTTTACTGAGGTAGTTTGTTGGTAGCAGACTAGCAGAAATAAAGTATTGTCACGCCTTTGATGTGACATCTAAATTTGATGTGGGGAAGTTGACTCTTCTTTCATTAATAATCTTCCACAATCCTCTTCCACCAGTCAATGATGATATAATTTTGTCCAACTCCTCCTTATTTAGACTATAGTTTGAATAAAAACATAATTTACTAGGGGGCAACTGATAGAATAGATTTATTACCTCCGGGGAGAAAGACACTTGTTTTCCTCGAACTATGACCCTATCTTCCTTAACTTCAGCGAGATTCGTGTAGAACTCCCGAACAACAAAAATAACAGCCACAACAAAAAAACATTAAAAATGCTCCCACTATCGGCGAACAATCAAGTCTTCTACTGCTCCAATTGGACTCTTTAAAACAACGCTCAGGAAACAATTTCCTCGACTCCAATTCATCGCTATATCTATCTCGAGCTCTCAAACTAACAAACTTGTTTGAATAAAAAATGAACTTTCCTTTTGCTCCTCTTCATTCTTGGGGCCATTTCTAAAAATCATATAAATTCACAATAAATCTCAAATTCAACTCTAAATCATTAAACTCAACTCCTAAAAGCATAAACTACCATTTTTATGTATTTTCCATAGATTTGTCTTAAATTTTCACCATGAATAGTGATTTTCGGTCAAATCCATAATGTACTCAAAATACATGGTGAAAATAAAAAAATTTTACATAGAAGTGAAAAAAAATTGGTGAAAATAAAAAAATTTTACATAGAAGTGAAGCTCTTACCTCAAGAAGATCAAATCTAACAAATTTGGCTTGGAACCACCAATAAATCTTCACTTAAGATGATGCCCTAGCTCTAAAACTCACGAAAACTGAAGGTAGGAGATGAAGTTGGGGAAAAAATGAAGGTTTTCACCCAAAATTTCACTTTAAACTGTTTGCAAACTAGTTTACGTGAACTGGCGCTTAAGCACAATTGGTTCGACGCTTAGGCACCAATCTCTCGGGTTAACTAACGCCTAAGCGCATAGTCTTGGCGCTTAGGTGTCAGTGCACAAATTTTGATATTTTTGGTATTAAGTAAAATGCACTTCTAGCATAAGTCAACCACTCCTAAATGGTCTTATAAATTTTTAATAATTATTTTCTTCCCCTTCAACTCTCCTCTTCCTCAAGATTCATCAGTCTTCCACAGGCAGTGCCTGTGCCTGGCACTTAAGCACCCTAATATAGCTCTTAGGCACCACCGGACAAAAGGGGGGGGGGGGGGGTTAGCGCCCCAAAACAGCGCCACAAAAACAGCTCTTAGGCGCCAAAGACAGTTTTCAACATATCTTCTAGAATATTGATACGCCTAAAAAATGCTCAATTTTTCATATGCTTTTAATATCAATATTTGGTGATTTTCAATGATATTACACTTCAAGGGAATATATTTTGTATATTTTTGGTTTTAGGGAGAAGAAATGGAGTTTTGGAGAAAAAGAAAGCAAAAATGGTGCAATTTAGACCAAAAATGAGCAAGAAAGAAAATTTTGTCCTGACACATTTTGATGTCTTTCTATGCTTAATATCTTTTACACTTCTCACATATTTTTTAATAAAATTACACTTTAAATTAAGGATGTTTTTATGCTTATTTTGTAGTTCTATCTGTTAGGAACGTAACACAACTAAAATAAGGCGAAACAAAGCTAAAATAGAACCAAATGAAGCAAAATGGTGGAGCTGCGTAGGTGACCAAAGGAAAATATATTGAGATTTCCATACCTATTTTATACTATTTTTTGATGATATTACACTTTAAAAAAGGTATTTTTGATTTTTTGTTGCATAAATGATGAATTAGGGTCATTGGAGCAAAAAGATGCAAAAAGGAGCGAATTTGGAGCGAAAAGGACCAAAATGTGAAGATTTGAACTAGGGCACCGACGGCGAGCCCAACGGTGCCGACGACGAGAATTTTTCGAGACTCCAGAATTAATTCACTTAGTTTACCTCTTAGGAGCAATTTCTAACGCCCACGTTGGCGAGCTTGGCGGGTATGTCCAATGAAGCTTTGGATGAGGACGAATTTCGGAGGGGTGCTTAGGCAACTCTTGGGAAATCTCATCCACAACTTTAAAAGAAGACTTTGGCCTAAAATAAAAAGGATGAGGCTCAAAATTGAAGTGTGGAAAAAGTGTAGAGAGTTTAAATTGTGAGGAATTCATTGAGAGATTGTAAGAGTGGAGGGAAAGTGAGAGCTTTCTTCCTCCTTGCCGCTTCGAAGAGGAATTCTGTGTGCTGTAAAGAAAGGAAGAGATTCAGAGGAACTTTGAGGAGTTTTCTTGGGCTGAAATTAGAGATAAGTTTATTTATTATTGTAGT
>NW_018164567.1:871181-873802 GCF_001263595.1 Phalaenopsis equestris
TGACAAGGAGAATGATGTTTTCTTATATATTGAATATCACATTAAAAATCTCATTAGCATAATTAGTTATTTAAGAGTTATTAAGAAAATTACATATTTTTTTCAATTGTCTATTAGTGACAGATAAGCAAATTGAATTTTATTGTTGCAATTAAAGTATTGCTTTTCTAAAATCATAGTTCGTAGCTTCTAATCTTACTTCCTGTGGGATCGATATCTAGGATCCCATTAGAGCCCTATATTACTTGAGCGATACGTATATTTGCATTGATAAGTGTGACTTTACAATTATTGAATATTTATTACATTCATATTTATCGAATCTATAACTACTATTAAGTTTTGGTACAGTTGCTGAAGAATTAATTCTTTTAGCAGTAGTATTAAATACTTATATTTTTAAGCATATATAAAGTCGCGGTCAGTAGGGTGGGTGCCGACAGCACTAGAACAGGCGCTGACAGCACCAGAGTGCAAAAAATGATGCCAAAACAGCGCCGACAGTACCCGAGACGGTTTGGACGCAATCTTGGGCAAATTTCTAGAAGAATCAATGTATTTGGATGCTTTTTGGAAGGTTGCTTGAGGCATCTCTTGGGAAATTCGTCCCTGCACAATAATAGAGTGCTTTTATGTCAGAAAAAGTAGTGTGTGTGAGTGAAAAATGTGGAGAATGTTTAGAGATCTTAGAATAGGAGTAGAAATATAGATTTCTACCTTTTTGGAGAGATTGGTGAGGAGATTTTAAGAGAATCTGTAAGGGAATGTTCTAGCATTGCATGGATCAGCGGGAGACTTTGTGGGGGATATTTTCATCTTTCTTTCAAGGCGAAAAAGCTAAGTATTATGTTCTTCATTATCTTATAATTTTGTAAATACTTATCTAGTGGATTTGCTTTGATTTAATGAAGTTTTTCATTGTGTTTTCTTCGTGCATTGTGATGTGTTTCTCTTACTCTTTCTTCTTTCTTGGAAATAGTGACATGAGAATATTATGTCATTATTTCCTTTTACTTTTCTTTTGCAATGAGTAGGATTCATATTTAGGATATTGGGATGCATGCTAGAAGAAATTTTAATTATAAATTGTGATGGTTTTTCAACTCCGCTCTTAATTTACTTTTCAATCTGGCAAATTGAATTGTTAAAATATGTTGTGAAATATATGATCCGGGAAATAGAGTATGAGTTCTACAATAGAGTGAGAATCACATTTAAATCCATGAAGGAGTATTTCATTCATGTGATTAAATGCAAATAAATAGGGAAATATACTTTGTTGGGTGTAGAATTGGAGATTCATAAGGTGACAAACTAAAAATCCCCAATTCAATCTTAATGTTTAAAAACTAAAGCGAGAGTTAGCCTTCAGGGGAAAGGAAGTGGGAGGTCTGGAGTGGGAGCCATTATCCTCCTAGCCTAGCAACGGATTTATGTACTAAACTTAAGATTAGCTAATGATTTTCTATAACACTTTACTAATGGTAGAGAACTAAAAATGCTCCTATTAAAATTGCTCATATTTGGCACATACAATATTTAAACCATTTATCTCATCTCATTTCACCAAAAACTCACTGTAGTGGGAAAGTTCATAAGAATAGTAGGAAAACTTCATCACATAAACATAGTTTAGTGGTTATTAATTTTAAAACCTGCTTTTAAATTCTGATAGTAGTAAATAATTTAGCTTTGATAGTATCTTAAACATTCAAAATTAGTGACAGTAATTTCGTTTGATTTCTATAAATTTCCTAGTTAATTTATCATTTCAAATTTAAACCTTCCTCGTGGGAACGATATTTGAGACTTAAACAGAAAATCTATCGATATTCGAGGCTTAATCAAAAAATTCTATATTACTTGAAGCGATACGTGCACTTGCGTAGAACCCATAGTGTGTGAACTATTTGTTATATTTCATAATATTTCAATTTTGTATGTTAGTGATCCTGATTTTTTATATGTAAGAATTTATGAAGTTGACACCACACCGACGCCAAAAATTTGATCCATGTACTAAAAGTAAGTTGTGTAAAATATATATAAGTATAGACAATTATTATTGATTCTACGTAAGTATATGCATCATTATCAATTAATAATGAACCCTCTATTTAAGCCCCAAATATCAATCCCACGGGGAAGTTTTAAATTTGCAATGATAAATTTTACTAGGAAATTCACAGAAAGTCAAACGAAATTACTGTCACTAATTTCAAATGTTGAAATAACAACTAAATTACTTAACTATTAGCAAAACAAAAATGAAAGATTTAAACAGTAATTACTAATCTACTAACTATGTTTATGTAAAGAAGATTTCTTATGTGAAAAAACATCCTTCCCACTACAATGAGGTTTTGGTGAAATGAGATGAGATAAATGTTTATAATATGTATTGTGCCAAATAAGAGCAGTTTTAATTCTCTACCCTAATACAGTGCATAGAAAATTATTGGCTAATCCCAGGTTTAGCCCCTAAATCTGTGGCTAGGTGATCCCATACCTAATGCTTATGCATAGAATATCAATAGTTCTGATGGTATTTTTCACTTACATTTCCTTATTTTGCAACAAAACCAAAAACTTGATCCTGAAGAAAAATAAGAATTTAACTT
>NW_018164567.1:874615-875567 GCF_001263595.1 Phalaenopsis equestris
CAACTTCCATCCAAAACTTAATTACTTATCACTTTAAGAAGCAAGATAAAGAAAACTACTCAGAATTCATGAAGAAAATAAAACCACACTTTAGTTTAAAAGAAAAAATTATTGTCAAACCAACAACAAGTCTCGATTAAAATCAAAAGTAGTCTAAAACAAAAAGATAAAAACTTATCCCAAATCCTCCTCCAAACTCTTGAAAATCCTTTGAATCTCTTCTCTTTTACAATCACTCAAAATAAAATAACAAAAAGGAAAAAGTAAATAAAAAGTGGTTCCTGAAAATCTCTCCGAACTAACTCCCCAGAGAAGAACTTTCAAAACTTGCCAATATTTTCATAACTCTTTTATAAGTCCTCTCTTCTTTCTTTTATAATTTTCCAAGAAGTTCCTTGATATCTCTTCAAAATGTGTCTTAATTCGATGTATTTGCCCAAGAGACGCATCCTTTCATGATAATTTTCGTCCATGGTGGTTACAACCACCTATTAAGCCAATGGGTGCCTCAAAAACCTCTCCTAGACACTGCCACTGGCGCTTAAACTCAAGGTCTTGGCACTTAAGCGCGGACTTCTCTGTTTAACCGGTGCTTAAGCGCTGAATCTGGCGCTTAGGCCCCAAAACTCTTTTGCACAATTTTTCACCTTTTTGCTCCAAATTTGATCCTTTTTCACTCCCTTAAGCATTTTTTCATTTTTACTTGTATCTGCAAGAAAAACATAAAAATACATTCCATTGAAATGCAATATCTCAAAAATAGGTATAAAAATGTGTCTAAAAATGCAATATATTTTAGTTGTATCAAAATTCCCTAAACATAAAATCTTACTTGTCCTCAAGTGACACTTCAATCTTTAAAAACCAAATATATATGATATGTATATGAGTTTCTTTAGGAGTTACTAAAATTTAGATTTAGAAATATAGTAGTCCAATTTAGAAAAAATAA
>NW_018164567.1:875668-875876 GCF_001263595.1 Phalaenopsis equestris
TTTCCCTTGAAGATCACTTTTAAAGTATGTTTCATTAAAAAATTATGAAAAAGGTTTATCACCTAAGTTCCACTATTTCCGTTTAATTATTTTTTTCTTTTCTTAATTTTTTGTTGGGCCAACCTCATGCTTCTCTTCAGGGATTATTTTCTTTTATTTTTCTTTTTCTTTTTCTTCTTCTTTTTCTTTGACTCATGATGTGCCCCTA
>NW_018164567.1:877134-880162 GCF_001263595.1 Phalaenopsis equestris
TATGTTTGAATTAATTTTCAATATTTCTAATAGCAGCCCCTTGATTCTGTATTTGATTTCCCATGTTTATCATTAATTCTTCCATCATCAACTATTTTTCCTTAACTTGTGAATTATTCTTAAATACCCTCAGTATTTTGTAATAGGAGCAATTTGAGATGCTAAAATAGCAATTGCATCAGAATCATGAATACTTGCTACTCTCTTAGGATTACCTTTTCAGAGGGCCATTGAAAATTGTTAGTAGTCATTTCTTTAAATAAACAATATGCTTCATCAAAAGGTTTTGACATTAGTGATTCACCCGCAGCAGCATCTATAATAGATCTAAGTGATCGTACTAATCCATTATTAAATTTTTAAAATATTAACCAATCTGGTAGAGCATGGTGTGGAAATTTTCTAAGAAGATCTTTAAATCTTTCCCAAGCTTAATATATCAATTCCCCTTCAAACTGATAAAAAGATGTAATATAATTTATAAGCTTAGTAGTTTTTGAGGGTGGAAAATATTTAACTAAGAATTTTTTTAAGTTTTTGCTAAGTTTAATTAGATCCAGGTGCTAATGAATTTAACCAAGCCTTAGCCGTACCCCTTAATGAAGAAGGAAAAATTCTAACCCTAACAGCATCATTAGACACTCTGTCATATTTAAAAGTAGCACAAATTTCAAGAAAACTAGCATGATATCAGTTTAAATCTTCAGTAGGTGTTCCTCCAAACTAATTTTTTGTACCATTTGGATAACAGCAGGTTTAAGCTCAAATGAATTAGCAGCAACATCAAGATTTTGAATAGTCAAGTGAAGTTCATCTGCTGTTGGATTAGCATGATCTTTTAAAGGTCTTTATCAATTTTCATTAATTTGATTATTTAAGTTATTCGTCATTTTGTTTAAATTTAAAATTCTTTTTTGTTGTTTTTAAATTTTTTTAATAGTATGCTCTAATTCTGAATTGTAAGGTACTAAACTTTCAGATCCAATATTTCACAGAAATAAATATAATAAGTAAAGAAAAATTTCTTAAAAATAACTCTTAAATATAACTATATTTCTTTTTGGATTTTTTATTTTTTTATTTTTTTATTTATTTTTATTTTTTATATAATTATCTATAAATTTCCTAATTTACCAAATCTATTTATTTACCGTTACCTTCCCCGACAACGGCGCCAAAAAACTTGATCCCGAGAATATAGTTCTGTAAAAATTATATAGTTTCTCCACTATGCAACGGTGCCAAAAACTTGATGCAATATTTTATTAATAAGAATTTTAAGCAATTATTGTTGGGATTCTATGCAAGTGTACCCATCATTATCAAGTAATAAAAAACTTTCTGTTTAAACCCCAAATATCGATCCCACGGAGAATGTTTAAATTTTAAATGATAAATTTACTAGGAAATTCACATAAAGTCAAAAAAAAATTACTGTCACTAATTTTGAATGTTGAGATATTATCACAACTAAATTATTTAACTAATAACAAAACTGAAATACAAAATTTAAAGAGTAACTACTAAACTATTAAACTATGTTTATGTGATGAAGATTTCTTATGTGAAAAGCATATTTCCCACTACAATGAGGTTTTGATAAAATGAGATGAGATAAATGGTTCTAACATGTATTGTGCTAAAAAGGAGCTGTTTTAATTCTCTACCCAGATAAAGTGTTATGGAAAATCATTGGCTAATCCCAAGTTTAGTCCCTAAATTTGTTGCTAGGCTAGGAAGATACTGGCTCCAACTCCAGAGCTCCCACTTCCCGTCACCTGAAGGCTAACTCTCGCTTTTGTTTTTAAACACTAAGACCGAATTGGGGATTTTAGTCTGTCACCCTAAAGATTCTCCAATTCTACACCCAACAAAGAATATTTCCCTATTTAGTTGCACTTAATTCCATGAATGAATTTCTCCTCAATGAAATCAAATGTGATCCTCTCTCAGTTGTAGAACTCATACTCCATTTCTCGGATTATATGTTTCACAAAAAAACTTAAAAAATTCACATTTTAATTTTAACAATTCAATTGGCCAGATTGAAATGTAAATTAAGTTCAGAGTTGAAAAATCATCACAATTTATTTTATATTTTAATATTGGCACATCAATGTTATCTCTTCATTTCACCATATCTCAGAGTAGGGACAAAGATAGAGAAAATTACTCAAACTTCATGAGAAAGATACAACAAAACACAAATTTTATATATAAAAAAAGTTCATAAAACACTAATAAACAAACAACACTTATCGAAACTGGTTATATGCAACAGTATAACTAATTCTGATTATATTTTTCACTTATATTTCCTTATTTTGGAACAAAACCAAAAACTTGCTCATGAAGAAAAATAAGAATTTAACTTTTAATTTATATATATTGGGATACTACGCAAGTATACGTATCATTATCAAGTAATATAGGGCTTTTTTTATTAAGACCTAAATATTGAACCCACAGGGAAGATATGCAATATGCACTTTTGGAAAACTTTCTATTTTTAAAAAGACAATTATTTAAATTAAAGACGTGTTTTTGAAAAAGACAATTATTTAAACTAAAGAAGTTTTCGCAGTAAAGAAAGTTTAAATATTTTTGGTAATTAACAAACTTAAAAAGATAACGAACAAACTTAAAAAGATAACTTGATTTTTTGTAGAACAAAAGCATTAAATATTAAAATATCTTTCTTCTTATCATGAATCAGTAATAAGTATAGAAATTCTGTTGTGGAAGTATGCATATTGTGTTGTGCCAAATAGGAGCAATAATATTCTTTACCCTTACTAGAGATGTTATAAAGAACATTGGCTAATTTAAAGTTTGAATAGTTCTGAAGACCGGCTAGGCAGGGAAGATACTAGATCTCACTCTAGAGTTTCCTCAATTCCCTCCACCTGGGGGCTAACATCTCGTATCAATACCTAAAATAATAAACCAAGTTGGGGGCATTAATCTGTCACTTTAAACTCCTCTAACTCTACACCCTTCAATGAATATTTCCCTATTTATCTGCACT
>NW_018164567.1:880247-880869 GCF_001263595.1 Phalaenopsis equestris
TTGCATGTTCTCACAATAAATTTTAACATCTGGATTGGTCAAATCAAGAATAAAATGAAGTACATGGATTTAAATCATCACAACTTCTTCCAACATTAAAGATCAATACTCTCCACAACTTCCATCCAACACTTAAATACTTATCATTTTAAGAAGAAAGATAAAGGAAGCTACTCAAAATTCATGGAAAAAATAAAACCACACTTTAGTTTAAAAGTAGAAATCATTGTCAAACCAACAACAAATCTTAATTAAAACCAAAAGTAGTTTAAAATAAAAGATAAAAACTTATCTCAAGTCCTCCAACTCTTGAAGTTCCTTTGAATCTCTTCTCTTTTACAACACTCTCAATATAAAACTAAAATAAAAAGGATAAATATGTGGTGCTTGAAAATCTCTCCAACTAACTCCCCAATTTTAAAACTTTTAAAACTTTCTCAGTACTTTCCGGACCCTTCTTAAAGTCTCAATCTTGTTTCTTTTGTAATTCTCCAAAAGGTGTCCTGGTATCTCTTCAAAATGTGCCTTGCATCGATGTATTTCCCCAAGAGATGCATCCTTTTGCAATAATTTTCGTCCATGGTGGTTGTAACCACCTATTAAGCCAATAGGTGCCTCAAAA
>NW_018164567.1:881394-882267 GCF_001263595.1 Phalaenopsis equestris
TTGTTAAAAAAGATGAAAATATGAGTTCCTATATAATTCAGAAATATTGTAAGTCTTCCAAATTTAGAATTTAATTCTTTTATTATCTCCACTTAAAAATTTTTATTAAAAATAATTTTACATACTATATATATCTATAAGCTTAAGATTTTCTCAAGTCTTATACTTTAAAAAAATCAAATGTAGAACCATTTTTTTGATTAGGCACTAATCCTCAAGCTTCTCTTCCCTCACTTTTTCATCTTCTTCTTTTTTTTTCTTTTTCTTTTTCTTTTATTTTTATTTTTTTTTTTTTTAGCCAAAAATTTTTAGGCAAGAATTAATATATCTGGATAGGCTTTTAATACTTTTGAATTCTACTTTTCCTTTTCTAAAGCAAAGCCTTGATACAAAACTTTTACTTATAAATATATTAATAGATTTGAAAATTATTTTTAATAAAAGAAATTTAAGTATTAAAAATAAAAGTCTAAATTTCTAAAATTTTTAAAAATACAATGTTTTGTTACTAAAGATAGTTACTTATATTAATCATTTTCTACACTAAGAACTTTTAACTTAAAGTTTTTCTTCATTACTCAAAATTTCAACTAAATTCTCTTACTCATTTCTAAAATCAAATTTTACATCCCTAATATAACTTCATATACATGATTAATTTTTCTTTTCAAATCAAATTCACTTGTAGTTCATTTGAGAAAAAATAAAATTAAAAGTTTTAAAAATATTTTTCATCCCCCCTAAACTTAAATTTTTAACAGATTGAACAGTTTAGCATCAAATATATATAAGCAGGAATGAAAATTAAAATAACTGCTAATAAGAATTTTTATACCCTAATGATACAAGTATAAAACTAAAAACAGGAGTAAA
>NW_018164567.1:882809-883629 GCF_001263595.1 Phalaenopsis equestris
ACTAACACAAACATCACAATAATAATAAAATACAAAAGTCTAAAACACAATACATAGTACATATCATCACAAAGATGCAAATGTAGCAATACCACACCACATAGTCCACAACATAAAAATAAACAACACATCACAAATCTCAAGTCCAAAGCACATAGTATAACACATATTACAAACATAAAAATCTCTCAATTCTACTCCTCATCTTCTGAATCACAACTATACCACTTTTCTGCAGGCTCATAATCAGGATATCGAGGATATGGAGGAAATTGTACTCCTGGGTCACCCCTAATTAGGTTCTCCAGAGATGAGTGGAATTTCTCTTCATAATTACTCTTTCTCCTACTATACATATTAGTATGCTTTGCAAAACGCTCTAAATTTTGGAATTTATTAGCGGTAAAATTAATATGATCCATCATCCTCTGCAATAATTGATCTTGGGTCTCATAGACTCACCTCTAGATGTAGAAGCACGTGAGGTCACTCTTGATGTAGACGCACGTGAGGTAGATGGTCTAGATGAAGAAGCAGTAGAGGTAGAAGCAACAGACCATTCCATTCCATAACTCCTTAAAAATCCTCCTCTCCAGCCAAAAAAAGAATGCTCAGAATAAGTCTTAACATTCACCTTAGTGATGGGATTTAAAGGTAACAAGTTATCTTGATCTAGTTTGATTGCATCTTCTATAAATATTTCGCCTGCTCACACAAAGAAAAGATCAAGGAAGCAAATCCCAAACCTGCAGTAGTAACGGCAGTGGGAGCACCGATGATAGTCTGATAAATCAAAGCTCTTATGTTGATGAGCTTTCCT
>NW_018164567.1:885200-885596 GCF_001263595.1 Phalaenopsis equestris
CTTATATCCCTTCAATACTAATGGCTAAGAAACCATTATACATCTCTTATGCACTTTGACTAATGAACCTCTTCCTCATGGTTTCTTCCTTCTTCTTCAAATCCATCTCTCATGAAGACATTTTCTCTAAATCTCACTTTCTCTTAGACTTTTAGGGCTAGAAATGATCTGGGTTGAAATTCCTTCACAAAACCCTTTTTAAAGGCCTAAATCCTTCCAATAACTCCTAGACACATTTAAAAACTTCCTTGGCACGTTTTTCCAAACTAATTGGCATTTAAACCTTCTAGAATATTAATTTTTCACATATGTTTAAACTGCCGTGCTTAAGCACCGGATCTAGCGCTTAAGCGCCAGTGCACATTTTTGCACCAGGCAACTTATCATCCAAATTAT
>NW_018164567.1:886104-890757 GCF_001263595.1 Phalaenopsis equestris
GCCACATCTTCATCTTTTCTTTATAAATCTTGGCACTCTCATAAGATTCATTGTTTATCTCTTCAAGCTCATTTAATTGCAATAATTTTTTCTCACCAGCATCTTTCAAATTATAATTGAATACTTTAATCACCCAATATTTTTTATGCTCAAGTTCAACTGGTAAGTGACAAGTTTTCCCAAATATTAGCCTATATGAGGACATTCCTATAGGAGTTATGTATGCAATCCTATAAGCCCACAAAGCACAGTCAAGTTTGACAGACCAATCCATTTTTGTTGGATTCATAGATTTTTTCATATTTCTTTTAATTTCCCGATTGGATAATTCAACCAAAACACTTCTCTGAGGATGATAAGCAGTAGTAATCCTATGATTTATATGATATTTCTTTAATAACTTCTTCATCATGACATTTCTAAACTGACTTCCCCCATCAGTAATGATAACTCTCGGCATCCCAAATCTACAAAATATGTTCATTTTCAAAAATTTTGCAACACTTTGAGCATCGCATCGAGGTAAAGCAACAGCTTCTATCCATTTGGATACATAGTCCACTACTAACAGAATATACAAATTTCCGAAAATAAAAGATTGTATAAATGGTCCCAAGAAATCTAATCGAGGTAAAGCAACAGCTTCCCCCAAACATCAAATATTTCAATTTTCTAGCATATAATTGAGAGACATCTCATTTCTTTTAGAAATATTGCCTACTCGTTGACATCTATCACAAGTTTTGATATAAGTATTAACATCTCTAAAAATTGTAGACCAATAGAATCCAGATTGTAAAATTTTGAATGTTGTTTTATCAACACCAAAATGTCCCCCAAAATTAGAATTATGACATTTTTGGATAATGTCATAAGTTTCTTCTAATGGTACACATCTTCGAATAATTAGATCCTTTCCTTGTTTATATAAAAATGGGTCATCCCAAAACTAAGTCTTAGCTTCAGAAATAAATTTCCTCTTTTGTTGGTCTGTCATTCCATAGGGTATAATATCGCTAACAGTAAAGTTCACAATGTTGGTATACTACGGAACACTCCACTCATTAATAGTGGATGATTTTTCATCTGGAAAATGTTCATTAATTTGTTTTTCAAAACAGAGTGGTTTTTCTAACTCAAGCTTGGACAAATGATCAGCAATTTGATTTTCAGTCCCCTTTCGATCTATTACTTCAAAATCAATTCTTGCAAAAGAAGAATCCATCTTATAAGTCTAGGTTTAGCATCCTTCTTTTTCATTAAGTACTTAATAACATAATGTTATGTATGCACTACAGAATGAGTTCTAATTAAATATGATCTAAATTTATAAAAAGCATACACAATTGCTAATAACTCTTTTTCAATTATTGTATAATTGATTTGAGTTTCATTAAGAGTTTTACTAGCATAGTAAATTACTTTAAAAATTTTATCATATCTTTGTCCTAAAACAGCTCCTATAGCATAATCACTAGCATCACACATCAATTCAAAAGATTTTTCCCAATTTGGTGAAACTATAATTGGTGTAGTGATTAATTTTTCTTTTAATAAATTAAAAGCTTTTAGGCATTCTTCATCAAAATTGAAAATTGCATCTTTCTCCAGTAATGGTATAAAGGCTTAGTAATCTTTGAAAAGTCTTTAATATATCGCCTGTAGAATTCAACTTTTTATAAAAAACTCCTAATTTCCCTTACATTTGTTGGATAAGGTAAATTAGTGATCACTTGAATTTTTGCAGGATCTACTTCCATATCATTTTCTAATATTTGATGACCTAATCAATTCCTCCTGCTACCATATATTAGTATTTTTCTCAATTAAGGACTAAATTTGTTTCTTCACAGTGATTAAGAACTTTAGATAAATGTTCTAAAAATGAGTCAAATGAAGTTCTAAACACTGAAAAATTATCCATGAATACTTTAATCCCTTTTTCAATTAAATCACAAAAAATTGCCATCATACACCTTTGAAATATAGCGGGGGCATTACATAAACCAAAGGGCATTCTTCTAAAAGAAAAAGTACCATAAGGACTGGTAAAAGTTGTTTTCTCTTGATCCTCAGGAGACATTTGTATTTGGTGATAACCAGTATATCCATCTAGAAAACAAAAGTATTTGTGCCCAGCTAGTCTATACAGCATTTGATCTAGAAAGGATAATGGAAAATGATCTTTCCTAGTGGCAAAATTTAATTCTCTATAATAAATGCATATTCGCCACCCTATAACTTGTCTAGTAGGTATTAATTCATTATGTTCATTCATAGTTACAGTTACTCTTCCTTTCTTAAGAACACAGCGAATTGGACTAACCCATGCACTATCTGAAATAGGGTAGATTATTCCAGCGTCTAACCACTTTAAAATTTCTTTCTTAACAACTTCTTTCATAACAGGATTCAGTTTCCTTTGTGGATCAGCCCTGGGTTTGCAGTTCTCTTCCATATGAATTCTATGCATACAAATTGAAGGAGTGATTCTTTTAATATCAGCAATTATCCATCCAAAGGCTTTCTTAAATTTTTTTAAAATTTTCATCAACCTTTCTTCTTCTATCGTTAATTTTGAGGAAATTATAATTGGTAAAGTAGAAGAATCTCCTAAAAAGGCATATTTTAAATGTTTAGGAAGTATCTGGAGGTTTTTCAATTGATGGACAAAATGATTTATCTTTGTCAGTGGTGTCCAAAATTTCAAAATTTTCTCGAACAAAGTTTGAATCTTCCTTAAAAAGTTCTTCACATTGATCTAATTCCTCTTCATACTCGTGTTCCAAATCTTTTTTTTTTCAGATTTTTCTTCATAAGTTGTTTTGAAATGACATTCACTTAGATATCTTATAACATCCATCCTATAACATTCATCATCTTTACCTTTTGCAGGATATTTTATTGATCTTGAAATATTGAAAGTAACAGTTTGATCATTGACGCGCATTGTAAATTCCCATTTTTGCACATCTATCATTGATCTTCTTGTGGCTAGGAAAGGTCTCCCCAAAATGATATATATCTCTTTATCTTCCTCCATATCTAGCACAAAGAAATAAACAGGAAAGAGAAATTGATCCACTTTCACTAAGACATCTTCTATAACTCCTTTAGGGTTATTATCGAATGATCTGCTAACTGCAGAGTTACAGTAGTAGGGGTTATTTCTCCTAATCCCAAACTTTTGAATATTGATAATGACATTAGGTTAATGTTTGCACCTAAAACACATAAAGCTTTCCCATAAAATCTGTCTTCTATTGCACATAGAATTGTAAAGCTACCAGAATCTTTAAGCTTTTCAGGAAGCTTTTTCCGAATTATAGCACTGCACTCATCACTAAGTGCAACAGTCTCATTATCTTCAAACCTTATTTTCCTATTGAGAATATCCTTCATAAACTTTACATAGCTTGTCATTTGTTCTAAGACTTCAACAAATGGAATATTAATTGTAAGCTTCTTAAATATTTCTAGAAATTTTGAAAATTGCTTATCCAACTTCTGCTAATGAAGTCTCTAAGGAAATGGAGGTGGTGGTTTTTCCAAATCAATTTTCAGCAGAGAAATAGGTCTCTCAGAATCTTTTGGAGCATCCTCTTTTGATTCTTCAATTTCTTCTCTCTCTACTTCAATTAATTTTTGAACCCTACCTTCCAACTCTCTTCCGCTTCTAAGTTGAATAGCTTTTACTTGCTCTTTATTCTGGTTTATTGGATTTGATTTAGTATTACTAGGAAGTGTTCCTTAGGTTTCATTACTTAATGAATTTGTTATTTGCCCAAGTTGATTCTCAATATTTCTAATTGTAGCTCCTTGACTTTGTAATTGATTTTCTATTTGTAACACCATTTCTTCTATAGACAACTTCTTCTCCTTAAATTGTGTATTACTGTTGAAATGTGAAGGATAAGTAGATCTATAATTATTATTCTCTTGATTGTTTCAGTTTTTCAATAGGTTTACTTGGTTGTTCCCCCATTGTTGATTATTATCACCCGAATTGTTATTCCAGTTAAAGTTGGGATGGTTTTTCCAACCTAGGTTATAATAATTTGAATATGGGTTATTCTGCTTATTATTTATGGAATTCAAAGTTTTTAACGATGCTTGAGAATCTACCATTTGGTCTAATGAATTCTCTTCAATCATGGAAATTGGTTGAGAAACATTCATTCCAAATTGGTCTAACTTCCTTAAAATTGCAGCAACTTGATTTGCTAACATAGTAAATGCATCAGATTCATGAATATTGGATACTTTCTTAGAATTCGCCCTCTCAGAAGGCCCATGAAAATTATTAGAAGCCATCTCTACAATTAAAACATAAGCGTCATGAAATTGTTTTGACATCAATGAATCATGGAATGATTTTGACAGCAATGAACCACCAGCAACGACATCGATAATTGATCTAAGAGATCCAACTAATCCATTATAAAAAATTTGAATTATTAATCAATCTGGTATAACATGGTGAAGTCACTTTCTTAAGAGTTCTTTAAATCGTTCCCATGCTCCATAAATAGATTCCCCTTCAAACTGATTAAAAGATGTAATATCATTTCTAAGCTTCGCAGTTTTTTATGGTGAAAAATATTTAGCAAGGAATTTTTGTGTTAAATCACCCCAAGTTCTGATAGATTCAGG
>NW_018164567.1:890812-893312 GCF_001263595.1 Phalaenopsis equestris
TATTTAAATGTAGCGCACAATTCTAGAAAATTAGCAATATGTAAATTTGGATCTTCAGTTGGTGATCCCCCAAACTGATTATTTGATATCATTTGGATAATAGCAGATTTAAGCTCAAATGAATTAGTCACTACAGTAGGTTTTTCAATACTACAATGAAGTTCATCTACAGTAGGGTTGGCATAATCTCTTAAAGGTATAAGCTCTTGATGAATTTCAGCATTTTGATCATTTTGTTTAGCCATTTCTATAATTTTTTTTTGTATTTTTCAAGATTTTAATTTTTTTTTGTTTTTCTAATTTTTCTAATAGTTCTCTTTAATTCAGAATCGTAAGGTACTAGTCTTTCAGAACCTGAACTACACATACACTAACATAAAATAAAATAAAACTAAACACACACAAAATAAAATAAAATAACTTAAAGTTTAAATAAGACTTTCTAAAAATAGAAAATTTCTTTTAAATCAATAGGTTCTTTACAATTTTCACTTCACTTCCCCGACAACGGCGCCAAATACTTGATCCCGAAACTGCTTATATGCAACAGTATAACAATAATTCTGATTATATTTTTCACTTATATTTCCTTATTTTGCAACAAAACCAAAAACTTGATCTTAAAGAAAAATAAGAATTTAACTTTTAATTTATATATATTGGGATACTACGTAAGTATACGTATCGTTATCAAGTAATATAGAACTTTTTGATTAAGATCTGAATATCGAACCCATAGTGAAGATATGCAATATGCACTTTTGGAAAACTTTCTATTTTTAGAAAAACAATTATTTAAACTAAAGAAGTTTCCGCAGTAAATAAAGTTTAAATATTTTTGATAATTTTAATATTTTGATAAAAACAGAACAAACTTGAAAAGATAACTTGAGTTTTTGTAGAAGAAAAGCACTAAACACTAAAATATCTTTTTCCTTATCATGAATCAGTAATAGGTATAGAAATTATGTTATGGAAGTATGCATATTTTGTTGTGTCAAGTAGGAGCAATAATATTTTTTACCCTTACCAGAGATGCTATAAAGAACATTAGCTTATTTAAAATTTTAATAGTTCTGAAGATCGGCTAGGTAGGGAAGATACTAGCTCTCACTCTAGAGTTCCCTCGATTCTCTCCACCTGGGGGCTAACATCTCGTATCAGAACCTAAAACGATAAACCAACTTGGGGGCTTTAACCTGTCACTTTAAAGTTCTCTAACTCTACACCCTTCAATGAATATTTTCCTATTTATTTGCACTCAATCATATGAACTACATTCTTATTCATACAACCTCATGTGATTCTTTCAAATTGTTGACTGAGACAATACCAACCCGGTTATTACATGTTCTCACAGCAAATTTTAACATCTTGATTGGCCAAAACAAGAAGTAAATGAAGTACATGGATTTAAATCATCACAACTTCTTCTAACATTAAAGATCAATACTCTCCACAACTTCCATCCAACACTTAATTACTTATCATTTTCAGAAGAAAGATAAAGGAAACTACTCATAATTCATGGAGAAAATAAAACCACACTTTAGTTTAAAAGTAGAAATCATTGTTAAACCAACAATAAGTTTTAATTAAAACCAAAAGTAGTCTAAAATGAAAGATAAAAACTTATGTCAAGTCCTCCACCAAACGCTTGAAGTTCCTTTGAATCTCTTCTCTTTTACAACACTCTCAATATAAAACTAAAATAAAAAGGATAAATATGTTGTGCATGAAAATCTCTCCAACTAACTCCCCAATTTTAGAACTTTCAAAACTTTCACAGTGCTTTCAGGACCCATTTGAAAGTTTTAATCTTCCTTCTTTTATAATTCTCCAAAAGGTGCTTTGGTATTTCTTCAAAATATGTCTTGATTCAATGTATTTCCCCAAGAGATGCATCCTTTCGCAATAATTTGCATCCATGGTGGTTGTAACCACCTATTAAGCCAATAGGTGCCTCAAAAACCTCTTCAAAATTCTCAAAAACCAAATTTACTCATCTAATAACTACCGCTGGCGCTTAAGCACGGGGCCTCTGGCGCTTAGGCGCGACCTTCTCTGTTTAACTGAAGTGTAAGCATCGGATCTGGCGCTTAGGCGCCAAAACAATTTTGCACATTTTTCACCTATTTGCTCCAAATTTGATCTTTTTTCTCTCTTTTAAGCATTTTCACCTTTTTACTTGTACCTGAAAGAAAAACACAAAAATATCTTTCATTAAAGCGCAATATCTCAAAAATAGATATAAAAATGTGTCCAAAAACTCTATATATTTTAGGCGTATCAACTGTTTGGGCACATATATTTTTATTTTCTAGATGGATATACATGTTATCATCAAATATTTATTACTCCAGAGGATCAAGAGAAAACAACATTTACTAGTCCTTTTCAAACTTTTTCTTTTTGGTGAATGCCCTTTGGATTATGTAATGCACCTGCAACATTTCAAAGATGTATGATATTAATTTTTAGTGATTTAATTCAAAAAGGG
>NW_018164567.1:898312-929648 GCF_001263595.1 Phalaenopsis equestris
ACATGTATATATACATGTATACATGTATACATACATATATATACATGTATATATACATGTATACATGTATACATACATATATATACATGTATATATACATGTATACATGTATACATACATATATATACATGTATACATACATATATATACATGTATATATACATGTATACATGTATACATACATATATATACATGTATATACATATATATACATGTATACATACATATATATACATGTATACATACATATATATACATGTATACATACATATATATACATGTATACATACATATATATACATGTATACATACATATATATACATGTATACATACATATATATACATGTATACATACATATATATACATGTATACATACATATATACATGTATATATATATACATGATATACATGTATATACATATATATCATGTATATATATATATATATATAAATATATATCCATAATTTTATGAATTCTGTGTATTTGAGAAACTTAAATTGAGAAAATATTTAAAAACATTTTTTTTACCTAATTTTATGGAATATTTGAAAATTTATTAGATTGCAATCGAAATGGCAAAAATTTTGAAACTAGCGCCTGAAGCGCCTCTTTCGAGAGAGCTGGCGCCGCGGCGACAAAAATGTCTTAAAACATTTTAAAAGGTGGTTTTTGGCGGGTTCTTCTCCTTATAACTCCCAAAAACTAATTTCAAAATCTATTTTAGAGTGGAAAACGAGAGGAGTCACAATTTTCAATTCCTATCGCTACCCACTCTAAAAATTTCGTGAGATTTGGAATTTTGAACCGAAGAAAGCTCATCAGTTTCGATGCGCAGAAGTTACATGATCAAGTTCTTATGAAGAAGATGCTAATCAAGGAAAGGGAATTTGTGAATCGAGGATTCAGCACACCAAATACTCGAGTAGAATAGATAATTGCGTAGATATGCTGGGAAGTGCTTTGCTACACTACTGTAGTTGTAGTTGTCCCTGTGGTGAAAGAGTTTTTTGCAAATATTTATGGAATCAACCAAGGAATTGTCTATGTGCGAGGCAAGTTTGTGCAATTCATTCCTTTAAGAATAAACAATATGTTTATGATTGAAAGTGTTCCTATTTTCCATTATGCAAATTTTACCCCTATAAGAGATAATATGAACGAACTCTATGGATACCTTACGGATGAAGATGCAAATTGGGAGGCCAGAGATGATGGAAAGGTAAGTTTTTCTTTATCATTTTTTAATCTTGCATCTAAGGCGTGACATTTCTTTATTGCATCGAAATTACTCCCCACTATGAAAATCAGTAAAGTAACTAAGGGGAATGTTATTCTAAATTACTGTATTCAAACTGAAAAACCTATTGATATTGGTGCAATAATTATGAAATAAATTTTGGGTTTGATCGTTAATGGATCTACTACTAGACTAGGACATCCATCTACTATTTTCCCACTATGTAGTCAATCGTAAATGTCTTATGAAAGTTGGGAAAAAGTAATTCTTTCTTAGAAGCCTATGGACCCAGAAGTTTATTGCAACTGCATTGGAATGAGAGATGAGAATGATATGAATGTACTGATAAATCAATCATCCCAGAATTCATCACTTATTCAACCTTCACTTCAAACACACTTTTGAAAAGGATCAAGAAGACGGAGAAAGAGGTACAGAACCTAATACATGCAATTGGGAATATTTTGAAATGTTGGATCATCTGGATTGGATATTGAAGGAACATCTTGAACAAACTGGTCGTATTAAAGATGATTTGGTACGAATGTTCAAGAAACATGCTTGGATTGAGGAAGATTCAACGAATGAATTTCCTTATCGACCTTTCTACAACTTGTACATGCACTACCAATCCATGGGAGATATCCAGGAGGACGAGAGCGAAGATGATGTTTAAACTTACTTTATGCACGGAATGCTTATTTAGTACTGCTTACTTAAGTTATTGTGTTATGTTGGATTGCATTTACTTTAATTGTTGAACTCTATTTACGTTTGTTGTTGAGTATTTCAATGTTTAGATTTCAGTGTTAGGATGTTTGGTTTGATTTGGACAATGAATTAGATTTTGTTGGCATGAAAACTGTTAGTTTGTAATAGTGCGGATTTTATATATAAAAGTAAGTTTTGTGTTATTTGTGAAAATTTTGTGTTAGAAAAATTTTTAATTATGAGTATAAGTGTTTATTTGAGTTAGTTAGAGGTTAACGTAAAGTGGTACACAATAGATTTCTTCAAAAAACGAAATCTGAAAAATTAGGCGTTGGCGCCAGAGGCGCCAGATTGGCGGCTGTAGCGCCAAATTTTTTAAAATGCCCAGTTTGCTTAAAAATCAAAAAAATCACCCAGTAAAGCACCATTTTTACTACTTGGGTCATCTCCTACCTTTAAACTGTGACTAGGGTTTCACATTGTGCACATTTGAGAAGATTTTGAAGGCCAAAGATCTTAGATTTCATCTTCTCTTGGTAAGAGCTTCACTTTAACCTTAATATTTTTTTTTATTTTCACCATAGATTTGTCCTACATTATGGGAGATCCAATATTTAAGATTTTTTTATGAAGAAGCTTAAAGAAAACTCATGGTGAAAAGTTTCTTACCAAATAATCTTACTTGCGAAGTTGGATTTTTTATTTTGTAATTTATTTTGATTTTATTTGAATTTTCATAGAAATTCCAATGGCCACGAGTAAAAAGAGGAAAGCCTATGGTAGATTTTGACTCGAGGAGATTCATCAACTATAATGCCCAACACTATTACAATACTCAAATGGAATCGAAAAATTGATCCAAGAAAGGGCATTTGCTAACCCGGGTGGCGAGATCGAGAGGTTGATCGTCGCCAGAAGTTAGGAGGGGTTTTGCTACTTCACTGCAATAGCTATTGTGCCTATGATCCGAGAGTTCTATGCCAACTTGCGATTTACTATAGATGATCACATCTTTGTGAGAGGTAAGCAAGTTGAGTTTTCAAAAGAAAGGATTAATGAATTTTATGGATCGAGGAATGCATTTCATTGTGAATATGTTACATTTGTGAGGACTAATTCATCACTGGATGAAGTAATTGTCTTTCTGACTGATGAAAGAGGAGAATAGAAAATTAAAAATAATAAGAAAGTTAATTTCTCCACTTCCATGATGAATTTTCAATCAAATGTATGACATTACTTCATCTCTGCTAAATTACCTGCTAAATTACTCCAACAAATCATCTGAGTGAAGTAACAAAGGATAGAGCTGTGCTAAACTTCTATATTCAGAAAATGAAGGCAGTAGATGTTGGTGCTCTTATAGTTCATCATGCTCGGAGTATAGCTAGTAGTGCTACAGCTTGTGGTTTGGGATACCCTGCCCTGATCTTCACTTTATGTGAATAATCAGGAGTAGAGTCCATAGAAATGAAGAAAAGGTGTAGCCACAGAATCCTATTGGGAAGCATACGGTTCAAAGATTTGAATCATTTGTTGAGTCAAGGACTGGAGGTAGTGATAGACCCTCAACATCAGCTGCAGGGCCATCTACTTCTCACTCCGCTTCACTTGAAAATATTATGAAGTAGCTTATGATTCAGCAAATAAATATTGTGAACATGCAAAATAGGATTGGAGGAATTGAAGCAAGGAATGTTTACAATGATGAATATAAGCAGAGGAGATTTCAACATGATATAGCATATGAGGAGGCAATGGTTAGATTTCCTAGGGGCGATTATAATGTGGAATTTCCAACTTACCACAGCTTCACTCCTTATACTCCAAATCATGATGATGAAGAAAAAAATGATGATGATGAGGAGGAGGAGGAGGAAGGGGATGAAGATTGATATTTTAAGAGATTAGTTTGTTAGTTTTTTTTTTTTTGGTATTTTGATTGTTTGTAATTTGTTTTGTTTGAAACTGTTGTAGTAAGAACTTTCATTTAAATATTGTGTTATGGGCCTAATTATAATAGTAACCGTTGATTTTTACTTTTTTTTGCATTTTTAGTATTTTCTGTTTCTTTTTATGTTTTTTAAATCTTAGAAAATCTTTTAAAATATATTATGTTTCATTTGATGCTTTAAAATTTGTATTTTTAAAGTTAATACCTGCAGTATACAGAGCCCAATTTCATACTCAGAATCCTCTACATGATAGTTTTTATTTTTCATGCATTTACTATTTTCTTTCACGTACAAAATTTGGTACTGAACATTTTTAATTACTTAAAAATTTAAATTTAAGGGAAAGAAAAATTTCTTTTTAAAAAAATAAACTAAATTTTATTTATCCTCATTAACAATATTTTTAAAATTAATTTAACATGAACTAGGATATTAAGATTTAACTTTGAATGACTATGCTTATGTTTGTAAATATTATGGTAAATTTATGTAAAAGTTTTTAATAATGAAGGTCAATTCTAAGTTAATGATATTTGGTCTAAATAATGAAGGTCAATTCTAAGTTAATGATATTTGGTATGAAAGGATAAGACTATGATTTTCTAATTGAAGTAAAGAAAATTGTATTTTTGAAGTATTAACAATTTTAGAGTTTCATGTAAGATGAAAAGAATGAAACTTTATGAAAAATCATAAAACTAATATAAAGTGAAGAAAGGTAAAGAGTTAAGAAGAGGATAGTGAAATTTAAAATTATTAAAGGCTATTCAGATATAGTAATCCTCAATTGAAAAAGAAAAAAAAGAAAGGATTGAAAGGATTGAAAAGATCCTAAAAGATCCTAAAAGAAAAAAAAAGAAAAAAAAAGAAAAAGAAAAGAAAAAGAAAAATGTTTGAGGAGAAGCTTGAGAAGATGCCTAATCAAAAACTGGCTTCACTTGAATCAACTTAAGGAAAAGACTTTATTATATTTTCTAAACTTGTATATAAGTATTAGCACCTTTACTAGTAAATTTTTCATGAAATTCTTTTTCATATGAATATTCTCAATATTCTTGATATGACAAATTACAATTCTTCTTGAAATGAATAGAGATTCAGAAATCTTAGATCTGATTACTAAGTACACTTAGACTTAGAGTTTGAATCTAAGCTATTAAAAGTTTTTCTTAAATTTTACAGTTTCATTTGTGAAACTAAAGTATAGAAGTTTATAAGTTAATCTCTATCCTAAGTCATATGCTTTTATGTAGTTGACAGCAACTTTATATATGCTTAAAAAGACAAAAATTTGACACCACTACTAGAAGATTTAAATCCCCGGCAACGACGCCATAAACTTGATGCAACTTTTAATATGCAAGAATTTATGAATCCAGATTTATATATTTATAATGATTTTGTAAAGTCACAATTTCAAACGCAAGTATACGTATCGCTTAAGTAATACAGGGCTCTAGTAGAGTCCCGTTTATCGATCCCACAGGGAAGCGAGGTAAGAGGTCCTTAGTCAAATTCTAGTCTAGGATAATTAGTCCTTAGTTTGGAATGTCGATTAAAATGATGTTTTATCTAGCAACTACTTCTAAATGCAAGTGTTAAATGTAAAGATAGTAACTATAACTAAATGCAAATATTAATTATAAAGATAACCCTTTTTGGAGTAATTGGTTTGGAGAATTTTGAGATAATAAAAACTAGTACTCTTATGCAATGAATCAGATAACGTAAAGGAATGTAATGCATTAATATTGTATGTGCCAAATAGGAGTAATCATATTCTTTATCCTTTGGTCCAGGCATAAATAACATTGACTAATCCTATGCTTGTTTACTGAATCTGTGGCTAGGCTGGGAGGATACCGGCTCTCACTTCAGAGCTCCCACGTTCCCCTCGCCTGAGAGCTAACATCTCTGCTTCAGTACTCAAACAATAGGACCAAATTGTGGATTTTATTATGTCACCCTAAAATCTCCAATTCTACGCCCATCAAAGTATATTTCCCTATTTATTTGCATTCAACTCCCATGAACTTAACCATCCATGGAATCTGAATGTGGTTCTACTTTGTTGATAATTACAAAATCCTCTCGGGTCTTAATGCAATTACAATGAATTTTAACACTACAACAGACCTTTATTGTAATGTAAATAAAGTGCAAGTAAAAACCATCACATTTAAAATTAAATCTGCTTCTAACATGCATCACAAACTTCTAAACATGAATTCTACTCATTACAAAAGAAAAGTAAAGTGAAAATTATGACATAATCTTCTTATGTCACTATTTCTGAAGAAGAAAAAAGAGTAAGAGAAGCCCATCACAATGCACGAAGAAAACACAACGAAAACTTCATTTAACCAAAGCAAATTCACTAGATACGTGTTTACAAAACCATAAGATAATGAAGAAAACAATACTTAGATTTTTCCCTTTGAAAGAAAGAAGAAAATCTCTTTCACAAAGTCTCCCGCCGATCCATGCAATGCTAGAACATCTCCTTACAAATTCTCTCAAAATCCCCTCTCCAATCTCTCCAAAAGGGGGGTAGAAATCTACATTTCTACTCATATTCTAAGAAACATAAACTTTCTTCACACTTTTTCCTAACATTCCTCTCACACAAATCTCTCTTTTTCTAACCTAAATTCATTCTTTTAAAGTGTAGGGACGAAGTTTGAAGAGTTGCCACAAGAAACCTTTCAAATTTCGACCTATAACCGTCCCGGGCGCCATCGGCGGGCTCGAGGGCGCCGTCGGGGGCGCAAAGTCGGTCCATAGTAGTCTCGGGCGCCGTCGGCGGGCTCGAGGGCGCTATCGACGAGCTTTTCTTTTATTTTTTTGTCTTCTCGGGTAAATCTCTTCGTTGGCGCCGTTTTGGCGTCGTCGGCGAGCAGACTGCGCAGCTCCACCGTTTCGCTCCGTTTGGCTCTGTTTGGCTCCGTTTTAGCTCCGTTTCGGTTGTGTTGTGTTCCTAACAGATAGCCCTACAAAATAAGCATGAAAACAACCTTTCTTTAAAGTGTAATCTCATTCAAAAATATGCAAGAAGTGTAAAAGAGATTAAGCATCGAAAGACTTATCGAAAGATGACAGTAAAATTTCATTTCTTGCTCGTTTTCGCTCTAAATTGCACCGTTTTTGCATCTTTTTGCTCTAATGACCATAATTAATCATACATGCAACAAAACATCAAAAATACCCTTCTACAACACAATATCAAAAATACCCTTTTTTAAAGTGTAATATCATCAAAAATAGTGTAAAATAGGTATGAAAATCTCAACATATTTTCCTTTGGTCAGTAGTAAAAGTGTAACTTGAGAACAAGTAACATTTAAGTTTGGGAATTTTGATACACTAAAATAATGTGTTATTTTAAGTATACATTTAATGTTTATTTTTGGTAATATTGCACTTTAAAAAAGTGTATTTTCATGTTTTTGTTGCAGGTATATCAATTGTTGCAGGAATATAAATTTTAGGCATTCAGAGCAAAAGTAGCAAAAAAGACATAATTTGGAGCCAAAACAACGAATTACTGGCACCTAAAGTGCCATCTTACAGAGAACTAGCGCCTGAAGCGCCAGAATTAGCACCTGAAGTGCCATTTTACAACGAGCTGACACTTGAAGCGCCAGATTTGGTGCCTAAAGTGCCAAAACCCTTAACAACGCAGTCTTAAGCATGTTGGCACCTAAAGTGCAAGAACCAACATTTGAGGTACCAGAGATGACTTTTTGTGAATTAAGGCGATTCAGGATAAATTTTTCCTGAATTTTGAAGGGAACATCTGTTCTAAACATCTCATGGAGTGATTTAATGCATCTAGACACTTTGGAAGGGACACTTTGGATGCATCTAGACACTTTGGAAGGTTCTTTTATGAAGGGATATGTCTCTTGGATCAATAGACATCTCTTTGGAATTCGAAAGGGTTGACTTTTGGATAGAATTTGGAAGAAATTTTGAATTTTTTTGGAGGGAGACAACCTCTAATAAAAGAGAGGGAAGTATAGGGATTGAAAGGGGGGCTGAAGAGAAGCGTGAGAGAGAGTTTGAAGAAGGCAAGAGAGAGAGAGATAGAAAGTCAAGGGTTCGGTGATTTTCTTTAATGATTATAAAAGGAGAGGGAAGGTGAGAGATTTCTTCTTCATTACACTTCTAAGAGAGAGTTGAGAGGGCTTGTAAAGAAGGAAAGTGCTTGAAGAGAACTTCTAGGGATTTGCTTGGGAAGGAGTGTGAGATAAGTTGTCTTTTATTTCTTTATTTTTGTAAACTTGTTTTTATATAAATGTTTAATTGTATCCTTCCATGAATTCTGAGTAATTTTCTTTATCCTTCTTTTTTAGTTTAAAATATGGTTTTGTGAATAATTGATTTTATTTTCTATGGTTTTAAATGTCAATAAATTTGATGATTTGAACCTTGATCCGCATTTACTTTTCGATCAGACCAATTGAAATGTTAAAATTTGTTGAGAAACATATGTTTTGAAAGAGCTATGATTTCTTAAACATAGTGAGAATCACATTTGATTCCATGGGAGAGAATGTCATACATAGGGTTGAGTGCAAATAAATAGGAAAATATACTTTGTTAGATGCAGAATTGGAGATTTTAAGGTGAAAAATTAAAATCCCAAATTTGGTCCAGTTGATTGGAAACTAATGTGAGATTGTTAGCCCTTAGATGAGGGAGTAGTGGGAGCTTTGGAGTGGCAGGCGGGAGCCGCCCCGCCTTATTTGGGGTGGCAGCCAATATCCTCTAAACATAACTACTGAATTAGGGTCCAAACTTTGGATTAGTCAATGTTCTTTATACCTTGGAAGAGGGTAAAGAATATGATTGCTTCAATTTGGCACAAAATAATTTTTATATATTTTCAAATGATTTTGATTTCTTCACAATCCATATACTCATTGTAAAGGGGAAGGATTCTTTCCTAAATTTGAAATCCTCATCACAAAAACTTTTTTTAGTTTTCGTAAGTTTACTTTTGAAAGTTTAGCAATTAGTTTAATTAACTTAGTACTTTTAACTACATTTTATTTAGCATTCACTCAATTACTTTAGATTCGAATTTAGTACTTCAATTTTGTAGTTTAAATTTATGATTTACATTACAATCATATGAATTTATTTATAAACATTTCCAACTTCCCTGTGAGATCGATATTTAGGACTCCATTAGAGCCCTTTATTACTTGTGCGATACGTATAGTTGAATTATTATTAGAGGATTTGACAATATAAATATTTTTAAAAGATAAAATTATTTTTATTAAAGTTATTTTTGGTTGAGTTTATATTACATATTTATTATTATATCTGTTGTGTGTATTTTGTAAAATTAAAAAATATTTACAAAAAAAACAAACACAAATCCGCAGCATCAAGTTTTTGGCGTTGTTATCGGGGAAGTAATGGAGAGTATTAGTAAATTATTTTATAATTTAAATCATTTTATTAAAAAAAATGTTTGTAGTTTAATTTTGAATATTTTCATACTTTTGTGTGTTTACTTATTTTAGTTGCTTATTGTGTTTGTTTATGCGTAGTTTAAGATCTGAAGATTTAGTACCTTATGATTCAGAGTTAGAAAGAACTATTAGAAAATTTTGAAAGCAATAAAAAGAGCTAGAGAATTGAGGGGAAATTATGAGTGTTTCTGGACATGCTGAATTCTACAGACGATATATTAAAGACTTTAAAAAAATTGCTAAGCCTCTATGTCATTTTCTTGAAAAAGATGTAATTTAATTTTGATAAGGAGTTCCTAAAAGCTTTTGAGTTATTAAGAAAAAAAATTGTCATTGCACTAATGATTGTTTCACCAAAATTGGAAAAACCTTTTGAATTAATGTGTTATGCATATAATTATGCTATTGAAGCTGTTTTAGGACAAAAGCATGGTAAGATTTTCAAAGTAATATACTATACTAATAGAACTCTTAATGAAGATCAAACTAATTATAGCATAATTGAGAAAGAGTTATTAGCAGTAGTATATGCTTTTGTTAAATTCAGATCATAATTAATTGAAACTAAATGTGTTGTGCATAATAATCATTTTGTTATTAAATATTTAATGAAAAAGAAGGATGCAAAACCAAGAATGATACGATGGATTCTTCTTTTGCAAGAATTTGACTTTGAGATAATAGATATGAAGGGAACTGAAAATTAAATTGTTGATCAATTGTCCATGCTTGAACTAGAAAAATCACTCTATTTTGAAAAAAAAATTAATGAACATTTTTTAAATGAAGGATTGTTCAATATTAATGAGTGGCGTATCCATGGTATGTCGACACTGTAAACTTGATTGTTAATGATATTATACCCTATAGAATGACATACCAACATAAGATAAAATTTTTATCTGAAGCTAAGGCTTATTTTTTGGATAACCCAATTTTATATAAATAAAGAAATGATCTAATTATTCAAAGATGTGTGTCTTTAGAAAAAACTTACGAAATTATCAAAAATTTTCATTACAATGGTATAATTCTGATTTTGGGGATATTTTGGTGTTGATAAAACAATACACAAAATTTTAAAATTTAGATTTTATTAGCATGCAATCTTTAGAGATGTTAATGCTTATATCAAAACTTGTGATCGATGTCAATGAGTAGACAATATTTCTAGAAGAAATGAGAAAGAAATAATATTTCTAGAAGAAATGAGATGCCCCTCAATTATGTGTTGGAAGTTAAGATATTTGATGTTTGGGGGTTAGATTTCATATGACTATTTATACCATCTTTCAAAAATTTATATATATTGATAGTTGTAGACTATGTATCCAAATGAATAGAAGTTATTGCTTTACCTTGATGGGATGCTCAAAGTGTTGCAAAGTTTTTAAGAACGAACATATTTTATAGATTTAGTATGTCGAGAGTGATCATAACTAACAGGGGAAGTCATTTTATAAATGCATTAATAGAGAAATTATTAAAGAAATATCATATCAACCATCAAATTGCTACTGCTTATCATCCCCGGACAAGTGGTTTGGTTGAATTATCATTCGTGAAATTAAGAGAATATTAAAAAAATTTGTGAATCCAATAAAAATGGATTCAAAAATGACAAAAATGGATTGGTCAGTCAAACTTGACTATGCTTTGTGGGCTTATAGGATTGCATATATAACTCTTATAAGAATGTCTCCATACAGGCTAATATTTGGGAAAGCTTGTAATTCACCAGTTGAACTTGAGCATAAAACATATTGGGCTATTAAAGAATTTAATTACAATTTAAAGGATGTTGTTGAGAAAAGACTATTGCAATTAAATGAGCTTGAAGAGATAAGGAATGAATCTTATGAGAGTGATGACATTTATAAAGAAAAGATGAAGATGTGGCATGATCGGACGATTCTTACTAAAAATTTTGAGATATGGCAATCAATTTTGCTATATAATGCAAGGTTAAGATTATTTCCAAACAAACTTAAGTCCAAGTGGATGAGCCCATTTGTTGTGATGAAAGTTTATCCCTATGGAGCTGTGGATATAAAAGATCCTAAAACTGAGAAAATATTTAAAGTGAATGGGCACAGTCTGAAATCATACTTTTTAGGGGATCAAATTAAATTAAATGAACTTATGTTGTTGGTTCAATAAAAATAAACACTAGTTACGTCGGGCTGACGACATAAAACCAAGCGCTTTATGGGAGGCAACCCATATTTATCCTTGTGTTTCTGTGTTGAATGCTATGTTGATGTGTTTGATTAAGAAATTTATGTAGTATTTTGAAGATATAATGATTTAGTAATGATTTAGAATGATTATTTGGACGTTAAGCTAACCTGTGCTAAATTATGCACCGGCGCTTAAGCACCGACATTGGACGCTTAAGCGTGTTAGTTTGCTAAATGTGCTAAATTACGTTTCTAGAAGAAACTTGATTTAGTGGGTTGTAATGTGGGTTAGTGGTTTGAGAGCTTGTCTAGTAGTTTAAGTCCTGGTCTAAAGCTTATAAATAGAAGGGAATGAAGAGAATTCTCACCCCACCTCATTTTTAACCCTAAAATCTAAGTGAAGAGTGAGAGATCTTGGAAAGATGTCATCTTGGGAGATTGATATGAATAAAAATGAGGAAGATATGAAGAAGAAATTCATTAGTCAAAGTGCGTAAGAGTTATACAATAGTTTCCTAGTCGTTAGTATAGAAGTAATAGCGGAGAAAATCACGAAAATTGAGGCTGACGTGGCTTCAATTGAAGCAAAAGTGATGGAAGTTGACGCACATTTGAATCATATTGGATGGAAACTTAACATGCAATTTAGCCACACAAGTTTTATTGAAGAAGCGGACAATGCTATGTATTTGAAAAACAAATGGATTGAAGAAGACTCAACCAGAGTTTTTCACCCGTTCTATCAAATCTATATTCCAAATGCCCAAGGAGAAACTAATGACAGGCCAGGATTTGTTCCATCAGAAGGGAGTGAAATTAAGTTCTTAGTTTAGTGTTCGTTTGTGTTAAGTGTTTGTTTGTTAGTATTAAGTTTGTTTTATGTGTTTTTAGTGTTAAATTTGTTTTATGTGTTTTTTATGTGTTTTTAGTGTTAAGTTTTTAGTGTTAAGTTTGTTTAGTCTTTGTGCTTAGGAATTATCTCATCCAAGGTTCTTTGGATTAAGAAATTATGTATCGCAAATATTTGTATTTGTTTGTGAATTAATATAAGTGTTTTTTTTGTGTGTGAAATTTTGTGTTATTTTGTGTTGAATCGAATTAGTTAATATTAGTGAATTTGAGAAAGAGGAGAGTTGAAAGGGAAGAAAATATTTATTAAAGATTTAAAAGACCATTTAGGGGTGGTTGACTTAGGCTAGATGTGCATTTCACTTAAAATCAAAAATATCAAAATTCGTTCACTATGATATGCCCAAAAATGTACCATTTTTTATGCTTCATTTTATAATGATATTGCACTTTAAATGTATGTTTTCTTGTCTTTTTGGTTGTAGGTACATCACTTTTTGGTTGTAGGTACATCGTTGTAGGTACATCAAATTAAAGAATTTGGAGTGATTGGAGCAAAAAGAACAAAAATGGACTAAAACGGAGCAAAGCGGAGCAAATCAGGTTAAACCGGGGCACATCGGAGCCATGGGGACCAAAACTGGGCACTTAAGTGCCTGTGCCCAGCGCTTAATAGCCCAAATATGGCACGTAGGTGCCACTGGCGCTTAGGTGCCAAAGACAGTTTTCAACATATCTTCTATATTATACATCAGATTTGGACGATTTATGAAGCGTTGCTTTGACATCTCTTGGGGAATTCATTGGAAATGATAAAAGGGACTTTTTGATTTTGAAGAGAAACTTTATGCACCATTTGAAAGATTCAATGAATATGGACAATTTTGAAGAAACACTTAAGAATCTCTTGGGAAATTATAAAAAAAGGCTTAAAATTTTTTTTAAAATAACTCATAGACTTTGGAACTAATTAGAAGAGGAGAGGAAGGCTTGGGCATGAGCTCCAAGTGGGGTGGCAAGTTGAGAGAGAAAGAGAGAGAGTGATAGATTTCTTCTTTTCTTTTCACTTTGTTCTTGAAGAGGATTGTAAGGAGATTGCTTTTGCTATACAACGAGAGTTTGATTTACATCATAGATAAGTATTTTTATTGTATTTTGATTTGAATTTAGTACTTTGTTTGTATATTTTCAAAGTCTTATTCAATGAAAAGTTCTTGTTGTTTCTCCATGTGTAGTGAGTAGTTTTCTTCATTCTTCCCTCTTGTAATGAATTAATATGCATGTGTAGGATATAAAATTGAGTAGAGTGAGAATATATTGTGATGGTTTTACTTTGTTCTTCATTTACATGTAAACTTGATCAACTTGCATGTTAAAATCTGTTGTGAGAACATGTAATATCCGGGATGGTGTTGTCTCAATCAACTGTGGTAGAATCACATGAGATTGTATGAATGAGAATGTAGTGGACAACGTCTATTTGTTCATCACATGAGATTGTATATATATATATGAACTCAATATCATAACAATAAAAAAGAATAAATTAAAATCAAAATCAAAATCAAAATTGCAAACTTCAATTTCGACCTCGTGATATACCAAAAATATATGCATTTTTAGACCCATATTTTATACTCATTTTTTTAAATATCGCACTTTAATGGAATGTATTTTTCATGTTTTCTTGCATGTTGTTGATTTTTAGGACTTGGAGCAAAAAAGATGAAAGTTGGAGTCAAATTAGAGAATATGAAAATTTATTCAACGCTAGACTGGGCGCTGACGACACCATTTGACAGAGAGCAGCAAATTAAATAGATGACCAATGGCGCTGACGGTGTCAGTGTCGGTGCAGACCCTGTTTCTATAAGACTAGACAAATTTGGATGCTTTTTGAAAAGTTTTTGGATGCACCTAATGGAGAATTAACTCTAGACTTTATTTGGGGCCGAAATTGATTAGAAAAGTGACTCGTCTTGACTTCTCATCGCCCAAAATTCAACCTCCTATGCACCATACACTCTTCTATTTCATTCAACAACCATTTAAAGTCCATTATTCTTATAATTTTGAGTTTTTGTGGTAAGATTAAGTGTGAATTCTTCTCTAAGAGTTGTTGGAGATGGAGAAAAGTGAGAGATTTCTTCTTTCTACATTTTCTAGGAGAGGCTACAAGGGATTTGCTTTGAGAAAGAGTTTCAGGTAAATGTTGTTTGTTCAATAGTGTTGTATGAACTTTCTTTTATATATGAAATTTGTGTTTTGTTGTATCTTTCTCATGAAGTTTGAGTAGTTTCCTTTAACTTTCTCCCTACTCTGAGATATGGTGAAATGAAGAGATAATATAGATGTACCAATGAATCTGGCTAATTGAATTGTTAAAATTTGTTGTGAAACATATAATCCGGGAAATGAAGTATGAGTTCTACAACAGAGTGAGGATCACATTTGATTCCATGAAGGAGAATTTCGTTCATGACATTAAGTGCAAATAAATGGAAAAATATTCATTGTTGGGTGTAGAATTGAAGATTTTAGGGTGACAGACTAAAAATCCCCAATTCGGTCTTAGTGTTTAAGAATTAAAGCGAGAGTTAGCCTTCAGGGAAATGGAAGTGGATGGAAGTGGGAGCTCTGGAGTGAGTGGGAGCTCTGGAGTGGGAGTTAGTATTCTCCTAGCACAGCCACAGATTTAGGGACTAAACCTGAGATTAACCAATGATTTTCTATAACACTGTATCAGGTTAGAAAATTAAAACTACTCTTATTTGGCACAATACATATTCTAACCATTTATCTCATCTCATTTTACCAAAATTTCATTGTAGTGGGAAATATGCTTTTTCACATATGAAATATTCATCACATAAACATAATTTAATAGTTTAGTAGTTACTGTTTAAACTTTGCATTTCAGTTTTGCTAGTGGTTAAATAATTTAGTTTCTGATAATATCTCAACATTCAAAATTAGTGATAGTAATTTTGTTTTACTTTATGTGAATTTCCTAGTTAATTTATCATTTCAAATTTAAACCTTCCTCGTGGGATCGATATTTGGGTCTTAAATAGAAAATCCTTTATTACTTGATAATGATACGTATACTTCCATAGAATCCCAACATTAATTGCTTAAATTTCTTAATTATATATAGAGCATCAAGTTTTTAGTGTTGTTACATAGCGGAGTTCTTTTTATAATTTTTACACAACTATATTACCTCGGGATCACCTGACCAAGTTGAGTTTTCTTGACCTATCACCAGCGTCACTTCTCTCGACTCGAAGTTTCCTTCCATAGGGACTTTGGGCCATTTTTCTTGTGAGGAAGAGGCTAGTTGGTTCCATCTATGTAGAACTACACTCTTCACTGTCTTTCACCACTTTTGTATGAAGGATGACAGTTTATTTGATATGGGACCGCATCTCCTCTTGCATTGCTATAGGAGCCCTTCCTATCGCAATGATTCACACTATATTTTAGAGGTTGAGGATCATGACATTCGATGCCGCATTGCTTTAGGATCCCCTCATATCACAATGGTTCATATCATATTTTAGAGGTTGAGGATCACTGCATCCGATACCACATTGCTTTAGGAGTCCATCTTATTGCAATGGTTCATATCATATTTTAGAGGTTGAAGATCATTACATCTGATATCACATTGCTGTAGGAGTCCATCCTATTGCAAAGGTTCATATCATATTTTAGAGATTGAGAATCACTGCATCTGATACCACATTGCTTTAGGAGTCCATCATATTGTAATGGTTCATATCATATTTTAGAGGGTGAGGATCACAACATCCGATACCACATTGCTTTAGGAGCCCCTCCTATTGCAATGATTCATATCATATTTTAGAGGTTGAAAATCACTGCATCCAATACCGCATTGCTTTTAGGAGTCCATCCTATCACAATGGTTCAATTAATATTTTAGAGGTTGATGATCACTGCATTCGATACCACGTTGCTTTAGAAGCTCATCATATCGCAATGGTTCATATCATTTTTTAGAGGTTGAGGATCACAACATCTGATATTGCATTTCTTTAGGAGCTCATCTTATTGCAATAGTTTATATCATATTTTATAGGTTGAGGATCATTGCATCCGATACTGCATTGCTATAGGAGTCCATCCTATTGCAATGGTTCATATCATATTTTAGAGGGATCACAACATCTGATGCCACATTGCTTTAGGAGTCCATCCTATTGTAATGGTTCACAACATATTTTAAAGGTTGAGGATCACAACATCCGATACCGCATTGCTTTAAGAGTCCCTCCTATCATAATGGTTCATATCATATTTTAGAGGCTGAAGATCACTGCAACCGATACCACATTGCTTTAGGAGCCCTTCCTATCACAATTGTTCATATCATATTTTAGAGGTTGATGATCACAACATCTGACATCGCATTGCTATCACAATGGTTTATATCATATTTTAGAGGTTGAGTATCAATGCATCCAACACCGTATTGCTTTAGGAGCCCATCCTATTGTAATTGTGCATATCATATCTTAGAGGTTGAGGAGTAGGCCCTCAGTTTGAATCGAGGCTTCCGATTTCGCATTGTCGTAGGATTCCATCCTATCGCAATGGTCTCAATCAAATTAAACACAAGAAACTAAACAAACTAAATCGACATGCAAATTTGAAAGTTCAAACTCACAATTACAAGTTGAAAATACACATGTTAATCCCCATTAGAAACTTAACTTCACTTCGATTCAATTTCAACTCTTGATATTGATATTTTCACATTCTCTTGGTGGTTCTTTTGATCACTTCAGTCAACGCCAATAGGTGTGGCGTACTAGCGCAACCCACCACACCTATTGGGGGCCCATTTGTTAACATCATTTTTGGTGAGGTCCCTCCTTCTCCTTAAGAGCTTAGGGTCTAGACTTAGGACTTTCTGTTGGGCTTTCTTAGAGGACTAGTTTGGGGCCTGCACTGACTAGAAATTTGAGCCACTTCTTGACTCCTTTCAGTTTCATATCGCCGGTTCTAAATCCTCAACATTTAATTGAGTTTATTGAAACCAGAGTGACAAAGCTCGAGTCGAGTACCATAGGATCCACAACTATAAGAAACCCATTGCAAACAATTCATGCCTTTGATGCACAAAAATATCAAAATTCACGTCAATTGCACCTCTATAAGGCTTCAAGATTGATCGAACTTGAATCAATTGTTGGAACGATCGATGACGAGCGATAATTTTAAAGAAATTTGAATTTGACGAATTTTCTATCCGATCGTTGACAAAGTCATCCGGGCGACCTCGGATGACGAAAATGATCATGCTGGTGCGTCCGGGACATCAAATTTAGCTAGGAAGGACACCCATTTTGATATGATCTCGTGGCGGAAATACGCGAATCAAGGGATTTTTGAATAATTGATCCCTCCCAATGCTTCGCCTCTTCTTTCCAATCGCGAGCCAGCCCCAAACTCCCTCTTCCGCGCCTTCCTCTCTCGAGCACTTATTCGGTATGAAATCCGTACCGACGCCACCCAATCATTTTGCGCCACATGATTAACATATTTTTTTTAAAAATTATAAATTTTTAAAGTGGGCCTACTTTCATGCAATTATTAAGAGTGGGAATGATTCTTATTAGGTGGCTACGGTCATCTTATGTAATAATTTTTATCCATGAACCTTTCTCTTCACGTGACAAACGCCTCTTTCTCCGCGACAATCTCTATACGAGGGAAAAAAATTATGTACATAAGACGTATGCAGAGGTGTGTATATCTGTAACATACAGATAGGTCACAGGAGGATATTCAGAGGTTATAACTGCGTTATAGTCCCCAATAACCTCCTGAATAACCTATCTATATATTAAAATATTACAGAAGAGGTATAAAAGCTCAAATATTTACAGACGTACTCAGTCTTGTACGCAAATTTTTTCACTCCCCCAGATCCTCCTTGCCGAGAGCCTCGACTGCTTCGCTCCATCCTCCTTCCCGAGAGCCTCGACTACCCTCGATCTCTAGTGGCAAGACCCCCTGATTTTCATCTCGTTCGGCTCCCTCCCGAAGGTCTCTGGGTCGTACACAGAGCTTCCTCACTCGGCTCCCTAGCCGAACTCCCCTTCCTCTCTCGAAAACTCTCGGATCCGGCTACCCCTTTTCCAATTGATTTGCTTAGGTAATTTTAAGTTTGCTCATTTTTCTTCCTGATCCTTCAAAGATGGCCTAGCTGGCTTCGACATTTCAAGGTAAGCTAGCCTCTCCTTTTGTCTTTACTTTGGTGGGTGAAGCATCTTTGGGATTCTTTGCTCAAGATACTTATCGTGGGTAGGATATTAAACATCTATTTGATTACGAAAAACTGGTTGCGTCATTATTTTGTGGAGAAAAATCTTGCCCCTCTGTCTTTTTAAAATTCTTTGGAGAATCCGAATGCAAATCAGAATCTCGAGGCAATCATTGTATTTTAGTTACTCTATGCTTATTCTCTGATTTTACAGAGGAAGGGGGGGTTCTTCTCACCCTTACATTCATAAAATGTTTCTTAAGTAGTTGGTCATCTTTTAGGGATAGCCAGCTGCTGCATGGAATGAATTAGGTGTGTTGCTCCTCAAGATTCTCATTCCCTGCGCTGCTATTAAAAAAAGCCTGTGCAACGTTTCTGTTACTCGTTTGAATACTGAAAATGACATTGGGATCCATGGCAAACTATATTCTTATGTGAGCCCTTGAGGAATTTTTTTTCTGGAGAATGGAATTGTTCTGATGTTCAAACTTCCAAACCCAATAGATGCATTTTCATCTTCTTCAACAAGCCTTGAGAGCTTAAACATACATAAACTGTTCTCTTTTAGGGGTATTTACATACATACCACTCAATTCTTTAATATTCACATATGTAACACCTAAAGATTTGATTCTTGTATTTAGTGACATTTACATACATACCACGGAATTCTTATACATTTGCATATCTTACACCTAAACTTCCAAATTTTATTTTATGTCACCTAACCTATGCATGAGGGGATACACTTCATCTCTTTAAAATTAAAATGGTGGCACTTTTGGATGTATTATGAAAGGTTTGGATGGTGTAAATGCAACATTTGAGTTTTAAGGATTGGGTGTATAAATACATAAGAATGCGGGCTATGTATGTAGTATGTAGTCGTCGCATTGGTTCGGTCTCCTTCCTGTTTCGATTTGTCTGCGATGCAATTTGAAAAGGATATCTTCTGAATTGGAGGAAAGGATACCCTGGTTGATTCTTGGATTGTCGGGCTGCATTTTCTTTGGGTCTTTTCATCGACGGTTTTAGATGCAGTTTTGAGGGCCGAGACACCTTTCACCTCTTTGCCATTTCAGGTGAATCGTTCCCTCTCCTCTCTCACCCCATTTTTCTTTTTTTGTCCTTGCTTCTTAGTTTGATTTTAGTTACTTATGTCTGAAACTTAAGCGCGCATATATAGCTGCGGCTATATATGAACCATCAAATAATGTCATAAGTTGGACGGTCTTTTTTTGGGTTTTAGGCATTGATGATAAAGACATTCGATGATAGAGCGGAATAATGTTTCATCCTACGACATCGGGACTCGACTCAGAGACCCGATGAAATGTAGGATGACAATATTATTCATCGACACCAGACTAGCAAGACACCCTTGCCTTCTTAGGTTGTTGGCGGTCCTAGCCGGACGGTGCGATCGAATTGTGGACAATCATATTTTGTAAAAATGATAAGAATGGATACGCTATTTACAAAAGTATTTTGATTAAAAAAAAGATATTACTTTCTCTTATATGCATGCCAAAATATAAATTTTAAGTAATATAATTTGATTGTCCACTTGTCAATCATTGGCACTGGGCTATGGAGCATCCTCCTAAGTTGGTATTATAGGAAACCCTTCTAGTTGAATGTCGGGCTCTATATATATGGGTGATCAATAGTTGTCTTCGGAGTCCCTCGAGAATACCTAAATCTGAGTCTACCCCGACCCGAATGCTTACAGTTTTCTTTTTTTTTTCTCGGATTTTTTGTGTGTTTCTTATGGTTTTATTTGGATCTTTGTAGATCACTCGTGATTTCCTTCGAATTTTCTTCGTAATTCTAATGATTTTCTCACGGGTCATTTGTGGCTTTCCTCAAGATTTTCAGGTGATATTTTTTTTGCTATTCAGTCCCATTTGTATAAATATATTCTTTCCACCTGCAAAATTTTTCTTTGAACCGTTTACTTTCACCTGCGACACTGGCCTAATTTACAGGAATGGTAGACCCGTCAGGTATGCATGTTTGTTTTATATTTACATCATCTTACTTTCTTTATTGTACACTTTACTGCCTTATGTTACTTGCCGTTCATTTTACTGCATATACATATAATTCATGCTTGGGATGTTACTGTTTATTATTTACTGCGCTTCGTAGCATGTTTCCTTTTTTTTATTCATGCTACTTCTATAGACTTGTAGGGACCTTTATGATAGAGGACATTAGGACACTTGGTTTAGGAGGCACCATATAGCGAGCCACTGGCGTAACAATTGTATATTTATTCACACCAAAACCCAGAACCTATGATCGATATGTTAAGGAGCTTGGAGTAGCCTTTCCAGGAAGCGAAACGTGGAAGCAAGCGGAAGAAGGACGACGATCGACGCCACAACAGCGAAGCGAAAGACGATCTTCAGTGGAATCTTCATTGAATAAATAACAAACCCATAGAACTTTGAGGTAGTCCGCTTGGTGCGACATAAATTCTCACTTTCGTTGTAGGCTTTTGCACGACCTTATCGTGCATTGTAAATCCTAATTCTCTTTAGGATTTCGAGGTCGTTGTTTGGTACAACGAAAATTCTCCCATCTTTCTATGCTATTTGCATGATTGAATATCGTGCGAATATAAGTCCTAAATTCTATAATAAAATTGACAGAATTGAAACACTAAATAACATCTTTTCAAAATTAAAGCCAAATACTAGGATAGTTGGGAAGTTATCAGGGTTTTCTTCGGATCTGTGACATCCCCAACCTTTTATTCATTTGACTCCTGAAAACAATTATTCCTATTTTGAGCTATTCCCTTTTGATTTTCTTATGTTCAATCTTGAAAATTTAAACTTTGCAATCTTGAAGGCAAAACCACTAGTATCGATAGTCTTCTTAGGTGATTTCGATTGCTTGAGATGTAATTAATTATAAGGGCTTGCCTCTATAGGGAAATTAATAACCCAACTTAATATAAACTCTATTTAATCTCCCGTATTAGATAGGAGAACTTATCGGGTTATAAAAGAAGTTTTGCAGACCAAATGAATGTCACAAATTCTTTAGTTTATATGGGTAAGTCTACCGACAAGTGATATGTATATCCTTCGGGATAATATGTTACTTGTGGTACCGTGCTCAACCATCTAAACTATCAAATATGTGAGGTCCATTCAATCTCACTTTTTTAAATTAAAATAATATCATTTTCCAAAATTATTGTCATATATAAATTAAATTGAAACATTGTTTTCCAAAATTAAAAAAAATACTATTTTATAAAGTTATAATTACATATATATTTTCATAATTAAACTAAATTAAATCCATAAATATAGAACCCGAGACATCCACGTTTATTCGGCCGGCAATTTTGTGTTCTTAACTTTGGGAGAGGTTGGGAATAACATATTTCTTTTGTAGAATTTGTTTAAAATAACAGGTTCCAGGCTATCATTAGGATGACTCCATATGAGGCTTTGTATGGAAGGAAGTGCAGAACACTTTTATGTTGGGATGAAACAGGTGAGCGAAAGCTCATTGGAGGTGACTTGGTTGGTGATGCTATTGAGATGATTAGACTATTCATGGACTGGCTCAAGGTAATGTCAGATAGACAAAGGAAATATTATGATGCTAAATATAGGCTAGTGGACTTTGAACTTGAAGAATTTGTCTTTATTATGGTCAGTCTTTTGAACGGTGTACAAAGATTTGGACGGGAAAATTGAGCCCCAGATATGTAGGTTCATATGATGTTGTGAAGAGGATTGGGAAGTTAACTTACAAATTGACCTTAACATCTCACATGTAAGGATTGCATAATATTTCTATATTTCTTCACTAAAAAATCATATTCTAGATGAGTCAACTAGGGTAATAGCGGACTCATTGATATTCAGTCTGATTTGACTTATGTTGCGGAGCCTGAAAGAATATTGGATTATGATGTGAAGAAACTTTATAATAGGGAGATTTCATTTGTGAAGATTTTAAGGAAGCACAGATCAGAGAAGAATGCTACTTGGGAGAAAGTTTCTGATGTACAAGAAAGATATTCATAACTTTTTATTTGAAGTATGTTTGTTTTTATAATACTTTTCAAATTTTCATGAAGAAATTTTTATAAAGATTGTAATAAATGAATTAAGCAAATAAATATAATAAAATATAATATTAATAATGATAAATCGAATAGACTCTAAGAATAAGCATCCCTTCAGTCACGACTTAAGAGTTGTCTTCCCCCTTTCGAACCAACATAACCAAGAGACGAAAAGCAAATCTGCAGAAGGTAAAGGAAGAAAAGAAGAGGGAAAGAAGAAGAGAAGGAAGCCATCATATGTGTGTAGGAGACGCTGCCGAGCCCGACTCGATCGATCGAGTAGGAAGGAAGTTGGTGGAGCGACTTCGACGCTGTGCTCGCGTGCTTGCTGTGTGCTAGGTTGTCGAACACTAGTTGAAGGAGATCAAAGGAAGAAGAGAAAGGCTCATGTGTGCAGTGAGTCGAGCCTACATCATGTATGAAGGAGATGGTGATAAAGGCTTCTTGTGCGAGTGTTATGAGAGGAAGGGCACTGTTGGTGCAAAGGAGAAAGAGAATGGTGGTCGCAGCTCTTGTGCGAGAAGAGCATTCCTGTGGGAAGAATAATGACCGAAGGAGGGAGCTTTCATGGTATTGTGCATGAAGCTAGGGCAGCAGATCGAAAATGTAAAGGTATATTTAAGATTTTAAAAAAATTAATTTTTATATATTGCTATACAAATACATACATGTGTATATGTGTGTGTGCGTGTGAGTTTAATTAAATAACATGTTAATTAAAAAAATACTTGAAATATGATAGAAGTTAAGTCACAAATGGGAGGGTGTAAGGTGAAGCAAACTTCTATTACGAGGGAAGAGAAAGAGCCGTAGGCGTGAAGTGGAGAACAAAAGCCTAGCAAAACACTAATTTGGGATTTAAGGTAATTTTGTGTTAGAATTATTTATTTGAGTTTTATATGCTTTAAAGTAATATATATTTGATATGTTAATGTGAAAAAAAATTGTTAAGTCAGGTAGGGAGGCTTGTAGGAAAATTTTTGCAAGGGAGTAGATCGATCTGAAAGCCTATAAGGTAGATGTTAAAGCCTATATTATTATTAGAATTAATAATATAATTAGTTAAATTAATGTTATTAAAATTTTTTATTTATTTAGAAAGTGTGGAAAAAGGTTGTTCGGATTTGAGATTGGTAAAAGATTTACGATATAGTGCAGTGAAGGGATAACTATTGAAGAGGTCATTTGAGGCTTCATGTGAATAATTATTTTTTTTATATGTATTAAATTAAATTTTATTAAATAAAATTTTTGTAATGCTTTAGGCAGTTATTTTTATGATTGTATACCATGTTGTAAGCTTAAGAGTTAAAATAAGTGAATGATAAAAAAAAAAAAATGATTGTTCAATGTCTTTAAAATGGGGTAATTTAAAGGAAATCAAATGTAAAAGTTATACAAGATTACCCCCAAATGATACTGGTAGGGGATGCGTGTACTCTTGCACGATAAAAGAAATAGTAAATGTGTATCTCCGGGTGTAAATTTTCAAGGTACATACGGGTACAATTTTGAGAATACTTATAGCATTGACAGCAATCCTAATAGGACTCTTAAAGAGATTAAGAAATGTAAATACTTAAATTGAAACAAGAAAATAAAAAATTAAAGTGAAAGTTTACTATTTTATAAAGCAACGAACCACATTTATTTTGATCATTTATGCATAGCATTTGCATATAAATTTAATGCATATTAAGAATGTAATTGTTCGCTAAGTCAAACTTACTAGCAAAATTAATGGTTTCTTTCACAAAAAGAAAAACTGTAAGTTGATATATTTGGTAGGATAGACATAGTTCACAGGAGGTGGACTACAACTGATAAATATCATGTTATGATATGTTTGTAGTTTCTTTTGCACTGTTTTCTTTTAGATTGTGACATACTATTTATTGCTGGTTTGAGATGTTGCCTACATACTATGTTGTTTATGGATATTTTGATTTTTGTATGTTGCATTTTGTGGATTATTAGTGACTCTTTTATATATTGAAATTTTTTGAAAAATATTTGGAAAAGAAATGAAGTGTTAATACCGCCCGACCGCATTTCTAGAATTAGTTAATTCTAAGCTATCATGTCGGGTTGTGACAATAAGTACTATTTATATGAATTAACTTAGTGATTTTTTTTTACTTATTCAAAACTTTTGTGAGTAACCATTTTATTTATATATATTGAATTATGAGTCAGTTTGACTTTTGAACTTTAAATAAACTCCAAATTTTTGCCTCTTTGTTATTTTGTATGAAATCACTACTAAGCATCTTATCCTGAGCTCATTTAACGGGAATTAAGGCATGCCTCAATGCCAGCAGTCCTCTCGTATACTCGATCCCAAGTCTCTCCCATCACGACTACCACCTCTGAGTTCATATGACATTACGAACGTCTAGTCAATAAAGGATGTAGTTAAACTAAAAGTATGTTGCAGTTGGCTTTGCTAGTCATTAAATCTACCCATGAGATGTAGCTTGACCATTTGATATGCCACCACAAGTTGTGGTTGCCATCTTTGCTATTGTAGACGACTCATTCCTAAAAGTAGTCACTTGATGATCAAGTTGGTCAAAGCTCCTTGATTAGCAGCTCCCATAGTGGTTTGAGCTATCGTAGTCAACTGATGAGGCCCAGTTAAGCCAAATTGGAGCTGAGATGGCACCTCTTCTCCGATAAGTGTGTGAATGACTCTAGAAATTTTCTACTCTTCTTGAGTGTTAGCCATTGTAGCAGCCCTGGTTGCTCCACAAGCTTTCTTAGCTAGATCCTCTTTGGTCTTGGCTCCCTTTTTTAAGAATTTTTGCAACTACAAACTTTGATTTGGACTCACACTTAATTCTTCTCTTGCCTCTAGCTAACAATCATTTCCTCATCATATTGCTTAGTTGTTGTTTTCATTTTCTTGATGACTCTTTTCCTTGTCTTTATCCTATGATCGGCTTCCTTTTACATCACTAGTCACCTCTAGTCCTTGGGTCATATGGAGCCTCTTTTGATCCACTTGTGTACTTATATTATGGTCCTCTTAGATACTCATTATGTCCTTTTAGGCTCTACCTGACTTACCTCTTTCATCTCCTTTTAAGCTTTGGTATGACTCTGTGTTTTTGGCAGCATTTGAAATTCTTAAAACATTTCTATAGATTTTGAGAAGCCTCTACTCATCATTGTCAATCAATTACCCTCTCACGTACATTACCCATGATATGAAATCATAGAGTGGAACCAATGCATGACGATTCTAGCATGATTTGGAATCAACCCCACATCTCACTACGATCATATTGTGATATCCAATTGATTCAAACATAATGATGTGGGATTGATAGAATTTTCTAAGCTTTTTTTATAAGTATGCAGAAATCTAGAGCTTTCTTATGAGAGCGAAGGAAAGAATATTCTTAGATGATGTTAAGATCGAAGAGCAGAGATTTATCATGAAATTGATTATCAAAATAATTATTAGAATTTTCATTTATTATTCATTTTCTTAAATTTTCTTCCATATTTCTTATTATTTTTTCATCCTGAAGATCGAATTCCAGCAAATAATAATGAGGTGATTCTCTGTTTATAACCAAACTGAGAGGAGAACAACAACTGAATAATATGGTTCCATTCTGTAGATAGCTTCAGTTGAGCACTGCAGGTGCAGGACGGTTAACTTGTTGAATTTTCTTTTTTTTGGCTGGTGGGTATGGATGGAGAGAGGAAGAGAGATGATTTGTGGCATATTTCTTGATTCTTTAGAGTTTATTAGAACTTTCTCTCTCCTAATCTTCTTGTGGCTTTATTATTTACTTGTTCTTTAGTTTTAATTTTTTTTAATCCAAAATCTCCTTAAATCGTGTCTGCAAGCTCTAATTTTATGACTCAAATTTTGGAGTTAGTTTTTACTTAGAACTTTAAATAAACTTCAAATTTAGGACTCATGCTATTTTGGATGGAAAATTTTGTCCAAATCTTTTCTTTTGGATCCGTTTAGCAAGAATTGAGGTCCCACCTTTATGTAATATTGCTTAAATCTATTTTTATTTAGACGAATTTACAAACATGTCACACAGTATTTTTGTTTTTACATATCGCACACCTCAACAACAACAACAACAACAAACCTTTATCCTACTAGTGGGGCCGGCTACATGAATCTTTTTTCTCCATTGTGTCCTATTGAGTGTCATTTTTTCATTTAGTTCTAAAAATAAAGATCATTTTTTATAAAATATGCCCAAGTTTTTTTAGGTCTCTCTCTACTTTTCTTAACATAAGTCGAATCTAAAACATCTACTCTCCTAACAAGATCATCAGATGATCGATGTTTAATGTGACCAAACCCTCTAAGACGATTCCCTCTGATTTTGTCCACCATTGGAGCTACACAAACCCTATCACCAATATATTAATTTCGCATTTTATCTCCAAGTATCAAGCCACTCATCCACCTAAGTATTCTCATCTCAGCAACACTAAACTTTTATATTTACACATGGCGCACTCAAATTTTTAATATCACATAAAAAATAAAATTATTATTACTTCTTAAAATTGAACTTCACTTTTTCATCGATAGGTTTAAAGTACCAAAGTGTTGTGTAAATATGAAATGGTAGGTGTGAGATATGTAAATACATAAGAATTGTGTCCTGATATATAAATTTTTTCTTTTATTTATTTACTTTATTCAGTTCCAATCGAGCTGGATTTTTGGATTTCTTGGGCCTTCCTGACTACAAGCCCTTCTTCAAAATTCTGTTCATTGTATTGATTGCAGTCATTTGCAGCTCTGAAACTGAATCGTGGATTATAAATTGCTTTTACACCCCCGAGACTATTACCATATAGTTGTTTTTCTTACAATCATTGTTATCTTCTTTTATGATTTCCTCTGCTTCCTTCTCCATTTTGCACTCTAACCCTTATGCAGTTGGATGCTGCTTATAATAAACTCACTACCAAACGACCTTGTGGACCTAGCAAGACATCGATTCGTGGAGCAAAGTATGATCTGGCAAAGAACGATCCCTCGAAAGAGCCATTTGAGAGTCTTCCTGATTATGCATTCGATGACATTGCTGATTGGGAAAGAAAACTCATCCAAAATTGCGTTCAAGAACTCCTCCAAAGTTACAAGAAATGGTATTCTAACCTTAATACTTCTTTGATTTGATACAATCTTTCTTCCTCCATCAAGACTGCTTTTTAGTTCTATTTTTGAAAGCTATGTGTTCAATTGTGTCATGTTTTTTTGATATAATTTATCTTCTGTAAAAGCTATCAGTGATTGCTGTTGACTCTTATGAGTTATTGTTTGATTGGAGGTTTAAATCTGCCTGAATAATTTTCTGTGAAATATAGTGACAGCTCGACATAAACAGGCAGTGCATCTTGGAGTTTCTGCATTTCAAATATTTTTTGAAAGATTTACATGCATACTGCTCAACTCTTATGTAATTACATATCTAACACCTAATGATACTGGAGCTAGTTAGGAAATCAGCGGAAATGCTAAGCAACTGTTATTAGCATTGAATTAGGGTTACAACACGACACAAACAGAAAAGGAAATTACAATAACAAACCTCTCTCCGGCTAGGACTGGAAGAGAAGATCTCAGGACGGTGGTTGCGTCGGTCAAGCGGCAAGTTGTAAGGGGAAGGTTGAGGGCTGTCGTGTCTGCTGGAATAGTGGCTGGTGGCTGGTTTGGGGATTGGGAGAATGGTGCAGTAGGGAAAAGTGCAGGGAAGGGTGAATGATGGGGGAATGAGCCGGACAGCAAGGAGAACTGCTGTAGGTGGCTGGCAGGATGCAGGTGGGTGGACGGGAAGGCTGGACAACAAGACCAGCAGCAGGGGGAATAGGAAACGGCGGCTGGAAGATGGTAGGGAGGGCTGGACAGAAGGCTACGACTACGAGGAGGTGGCGACAGAGGGGCTGGAAGATGTGTGTAGGCCGGTGGTTAAGGGAAAAAGGGAGGAGAAGAATTGGGGAAGAGGACAGAGGAAGATACAGCACAACCTCGGAGTAGGATACACCACCCGTTGTGAATTACAGCTCTAGCAGGGAGAGAACACTCCAAGAGGAATTCTGAAACAAACACAAGCAAAAACTAACCATAATTCCAGATAACAACACTTAAAAGACTTTAATAGGGAAATAATAGAGAAGGTAGGTTCCCATAGGGAAATAATAGAAAAGGAAAGGAATAGAGGGGTGTTGAGAAAATTAGGGCGAAGAAAACATTAATCAACACAAATCCAGAAGAACACAGAGATTTAACGAGGTTCGGCAAAGATGCCTACGTCCTCGGGAGCAGAGCGGCGAGTTCCTTTCAATATTCAGAAAAGAGGTTACAGAATAGAGGGATCCCTCCTGGGGTTACTAACATGCCTATTTATAACCCCAAGAGTAAACCTAGGCACAATACGTAATTACAACATTACCCCTGTACCGCGGGGCTTTGCCCCTGCACCCCAACCCACATAACTTCCCAATTTGGACAGATTCTTCCGCTCCGTTTCGATCCAGCGTCTGTCCCGATATGGTATATGAGTCATACAATAACAAATCTCCACCTTGGCGAATATCCAGCCATTTAGGAGAAAAATATCTGGGAGTTACACCTGCACCAGTGTGGGTTGAGCCACCATGCTTCTCTAGCAACTGCAAACATTCAACAAGTCCAAGCAATGCAAGAACTTGTTGATAGTAACTGACTTGGTCAACATATCAGCTGCATTTTCATCAGTATGAACCTTCTGCCATATTTTCATCAGTATGAACCTTCTGCAACAGTATCTCCCCAGAAACAATCAACTCTCTGATCTTATGATATCTGACATCAATGTGCTTGGTTCTCGCATAGTACACCTGGTTCTTAGCCAGATAAATAACACTCTGACTGTCACAATGCAACTGAACTCCACCTTGCTCAATGCCCAGTTCCTTTACTAGCCCAGCAAGCCATAAGGCTTCTTTAGCAGCTTCAGCTACTGCCATATACTCTGCTTCAGTAGTAGATAATGCCACAATAGACTGAATTGTTGATTGCCAACATATAGGCCCTCCACCAAGAGTAAACACATACCCAGTTTTAGACCTTCTGCCATCCAAATCACCTGCATAGTCTGAATCAACATACCCCACAACTGAAGGATCATTCTTCTGACTGCCAAAAATAAGTCCATGTCCTACAGTACCCTTCAGATACCTGAAAATCCACTCGACTGATTCCCAATGTCGCCTTCCAAGTTTAGTCATGTATTTGCAGACTTGACTAAGAGCATGAGCCAAATTAGGATGAGTACATACCATAGCATACAACAAGCAGCCAACTGCAATGACATATGGAACCTTTGCCATGTCTTCCATTTCTGTATTTTTCTTAGAACATTGTTCTGAAGAAAGCTTAAAATGATTTGCCAAAGGAGTGCTCACAGGCTTTGCATTGCTCATCTCAAACCTTTCCAGCACTTTCTCAACATAGCCTCGTTGAGATAAACATAATCGTCTTGAGCCTCTGTCTCGATGAATCTCCATTCCAAGAATCTTCTTCGTAGGACCCAAGTCTTTCATGTCAAATTCCTGGCTCAATAAAGCTTTCAAACCACGAACATCATTCATATTCTTTGCAGCAATCAGAATATCATCAACATACAGTAACAGAAAAACCATAGAACCATCATCAAGGCTTTTTTACATAAACACAACAATCATACTCACATCGCCTGTAGCTAATCTGAATCATGTAGGAGTCAAACCGCTTGTACCATTGTCTTGGAGACTGTTTCAACCCATATAACGATTTCTTTAACCTGCAAACCAGATGCTCCTGTCCAGGCTGAGTGAACCCTTCACTGCTCCATGTAAATCTGTGTTCCTCCAAATCACCATGCAAGAAAACAGTTTTAACATCCATCTGCTCCAAATGCAAATCCCAAATAGCTACTAATGCAAGCACTGCCCTGATTGAAGTATGTCTGATCACAAGAGAAAAGATTTCATCATAATTTATCCCCTTCTGCTGCGAAAATCTCTTTGCAACTAGTCGAGCATTGAACTTTTCCCCTTCTTTTTCTGATACTGCTGGTTTCCTTTTGTAGACCCATTTGCACACAATGTCTTCTTTCCCTCTGGAAGCTGAACTAGCTCCCAAGTGCGGTTTTTCTGCAAAGACTCCATCTCCTCAACCATTGCACCCATCCATTTTTCTTTCTCCTGGCTAGTGATAGCTCCTTGAAAAGTGGCTGGATCATCGCTGCTGATGAGAAGTGCACATGAGACTAAGTCTTCATAACCCAATCTGCTAGGAGGTCTTACATTGGTGCGTCTCTGTCTATCTCTGACTAGGTTGTAATTCTGCAGATCATCTGGAATAAAATCACCAAGTGTTGGAGTTGAACTTTCACCTCTCTCAGAAGCTACTGACTGTTGTTCTAAATCCATCTGCACTGCATCTGAACTGGAATTCTTCTCTGACACCTTTTCTTGATTTTGCTGTAACATAAACTGCTCATCAAAAAC